>NC_052961.1:16318322-16516519 GCF_013358895.1 Oreochromis aureus | reverse complement strand
TTTTTTCATTATTACTTCATTTTACCTTGTTTCTTTATTTACTTGTTTAAGGTTTTTTCATTATTACTTCATTTTACCTTGTTTCTTTATTTACTTGTTTAAGGTTTTTTTCATTATTACTTCATTTTACCTTGTTTCTTTATTTACTTGTTTAAGGTTTTTTCATTATTCATTTTACCTTGTTTCTTTATTTACTTGTTTAAGGTTTTTCATTATTACTTCATTTACCTTGTTTCTTTATTTACTTGTTTAACTTTTTCATTATTACTTCATTTTACCTTGTTTCTTTATTTACTTGTTTAACTTTTTCATTATTACTTCATTTTACCTTGTTTCTTTATTTACTTGCTTGTTTAACTTTTTTTCAACTTATCTAAATAATAAACCAATTGAATTTATCCTTTGAGTATTTTTCATCTCATCTTTGCAGAATTTTTCCAAAACATTTTCAAACATTCAGATCTGTCTTTTATTTTCTTCTTGAAACCTCATAAATGGTGAACTAAAACCCCGGTGTGTGTGTGTGTGTGTGTGTGTGTGTGTATTACATTTCTATTATAAATTTTACTCTGTTTTTATTACTTTAAGGAAAAGTGTATCCACATCGGTTTACCAAATTAGTTTTTGTCTTTAATGTTTACATGTAATGAAAAATATATATAAATAAAATGGGCTTTGCCATCTTGTTCACCTGCACCTAACAGTAACTTCTGGTGCGTGAACCTTTTAGTTTATAGCTGAAGAAAAAATGAAAAAAAAAAAAAAGAAGAGAAAAATAAGCATGTGAAAGCAAAGCACAACAAAGTATAAAGTGCACAGTTCCCAAAAAGGGTATGACCCATAGTCTATTGGTTAAAAAAAGAAAGCTATCTCCTGGCATCTAATGGCTGCTGTTACATCAAGCCATCAACACCAGGGACACATTGTGTTTATGTGGCAGTATGGGAGAGTGTATAATCATGTAATCTCACTATATTACACTATTATTTGAAAGTATTATTTAAAAACAAAGAAAAACTGTTTTATTGTAAAAGTTCTACTAGGGCATAAATTAAAGTATTTAAAATCGTCTGTATTCTGATTTCTTTGCATTAGGTATTGTTACAGTGTCAAAAAAAAGAAATAAAGACACTATTACAACGCAATACAAAACTTAAAAATTGATAACAATTCCAGGAATCTTCAGAATTCACCTTTTTTTTAACAGAAATTTCCATTCACAGAAATGATGCAGTGAAGCATTCAAACATCATTGAAAATATGAGTCAGCTGTGACAGCGTAGGAGACTATAACAGCTGGCTGTTCTCTAAGTTTGTTGCTTTTAGTGGAAAGGAAGCATTAGACAAGACAGGAAAGGAAAAACTGGTGGAAGGAATTATGATAATAGAAGAAAAGACAAAGAAAGAGGGACAATCAACAACCATATACATGTTGACTGGGTACATAAGTCTTTTCTTTCCGCGGCCACATTACGCCTTCACATTTTAATTATGAAACATTTTCCATTATAATCCAGTCAGCTGCATATGAAAGCCAGCAGTTCCACTGCATGTGCCCTGCAAGTGGTGAGAAGAAACCAGGTATTGTGTGTGCACATGCACTGGTGCATACTATCCGCATGTGTTAAGCCCTCAATATTATATGGCTAATTGAACTGACAGAGTGAGAATTCAATAACCAGGCCACTCTGAGGATGTGTTGACCTTTAATGCTGATACAGCAGCCACACTCCATGGACGGATTGTGTTCGACTGTAATCGACATGTGAGAAGTTTAAACAGCTTTGGAGACTGAGGTGCAATAAGCCTCTTTTCAATACCTTAATCACTTACCTGCTGCTACACCAAGTTGGTGTTGTATTGACAAATACACAGATAGCTTAAGGCATACAGTCGAGTGTTTGTGCATAGGTGTTTGCAGGCGTGTATACTTTTGTTTGTGTTGCAGCATCTATGGGTTTTCTATTTTACTTAGAAATGGATTTCAGATGCATTGTCCAGTGTTTTGATGGGGTAACTGGGATGTGTATGATATAAATACAGGACTGATGGAAGCATTGAGTGAGTGATGCCTTCAAATAACCATTGTCAGCTTTTAAATTGGTTCTGCTGATGCATTCTTCTTCTCACTGAGCGTAGAAAGGTGTGAGTGTGTAAAGATAGAGGAGTGCGGTGGGTAGAGCTATTAAACCAGACATTTAATTTAGCAGTTAATAAAAATCGCCTACACCAGTCATGACGTAAATGGCCAGGAGTATCAAATTCTCGCAGCAGAGGCGACGTTTGCAGAGTCGGTGCATGCGGAGGCACGATAAACTTCAAGCAACACATAGAGTGATGCCATGAGGCAATTATTATTACTTTAGCTTATTTTACTTTGTATTTGTGTAAGATAGGAGCTAAGGTGGGCTTGGAATATGAGCACAATGTACTTACAGTTTGTAATTTTCAGTTTTCTTGGGAATAAAATATGATTTTGCACTGTTTCCTGATAGTTGGCAGTTTATCTTGTTTTTACTTGTTTAGACCAACTGAATGCATTATAAACAGGTCTTATACATGCTCGGAGACAACTGGAACACAAAATCTTTTATGAAATTTTAAATGCAAATACCAATTTGAGACCATTTGTGTGGATGTATAAAGACTAGAATTGTTAGTTTGACTCTGGAAAAACAGCAGTAATGGCAGAAAAGTCCATTTCTTGAGGAAGTTTTTAACTATCAGCGTACACTTCATTTCAGTTTGGAATGATAAAATATATTTCAGAATCTGAACAAGTTATTGCCTACAAAAAAGAAGAGAATTTATATTTTACTAAATTAATTATTCTGAAAGTAGAACAGTGGAACTTTATCATAGCATCCATAGCTCCCTCATTTCACCAGACTTCTCTATCTGTCATCCAACATCCACTCTGCAGTCCTTCACCTCTTCAGCTCTGCTCCTCAAGGCCTGAAACAAATCAATATGAAAGATGATGGGGTTTTATTCTTGCAGAGTTTATGATTTTAAAATGTCAAAGGAGTTTAGCAGTTTGAGTATTACAGAGAATTTTGATGTCAAGTTGACCTGTTATTTTAATATGTTGTTTTCAGCCATCTACGTGGTTGTACCCCTCATAGAACGCCCAGTCTTGCCACTGCCAGGTCATTTATAGCTATTTATCTTACACAGAGAAGTCTATTGTGTGTCATTTTATCAGTTTTTCTCCTCTCCAGATATACGTCACACATTTTGTTACGCTGATTGGTTGTACGTTTATCTCAATTGTGTCCAGAGGCAAACTGAACTCAGGGGTCACATTTGTACATTTGTCTGGTCATGTCAGACTATGGAGAGCTCTCATTTGTTCAAACAAAATCAGTGTGAAGTCAGGACAATCCCATGAAGTCTTTCATGGAACACACAAATTTTATGAAAGGTGCAATGCTGTCCGCATTTTTAAATACAGAATGAGTTGTGAGAATGTAGTGTATAATTGCATATCAGCTCTGTAGAATGCATGCTGATTTTTTTGCAAAATCCAATGCACTCAATCCAGTGCATATTTAAGTAACAGCATGTAGCAAAATTAAGCATGCTGTTCTGTAAATGTGTCTGACAAACTTATCGCAGTCAGTTCTCCAGGGTTTTAAAAAAAGCAAGTGATTATAGTGTGATGATCTAAAGCACCTTGAAGACAAAGCTCACAAATGGTAATTCAATAACCTGTCCAATATAAAAAAAAAGGTCTTTTTACTTGGCGCTCAGTAAGTCTTACAAGAAATGTGAAAATAGCAAATTTCAGAATCACAAATTCACAATCTGCAAACGGTCATTTGACACAAAGATGGCATATAGACAAAAGACAAATACTCATCCATTCTTCTTGACATACAGTACTGTGCAAAAGTTTTAGGCAGGTGAGAAAAATGCTGTAAACAAAGAATGCTTTCAAAAATGGAAGTGTTAATGATTTATTTTCATCAATCAACAAAATGCAGTGAATTAACAAAAGAGAAATCCAAATCAATATTTGGTGTGACCCCCTTTGCCTTCAAAACAGCATCAATTCTTCTTGGTACACTTGCACAGAGTTTTTGAAGGAACTCGGCTGGTGGTTGTTCCAAACATCTTGGAGAACTAACCACAGATCTTCTGTGGATGTAGGCTTCTTCACATCCTTCTGACTCTTCATGTAATCCCAGACACATTCAATGATGTTGAGATCAGGGCTCTGTGGAGGCCATACCATCACTTCCAGTACTTCTTGTTCTTCTTTACGCTGAAGATAGTTCTTAATGACTTTGGCTGTATGTCCTGCTGCAGAATACATTTGGGGCCAATAAACAATCATTTATATTTGTGAAAGCATTCGTTTACAGCATTTTTTCACACCTGCCTAAAATGTTTGCAAAGTACTGCACATGCTAATTGTCACGGTCCTGGGTCGGATCGACCCAGCATTTGAGTTCCTTATGTTTTGGTTTTGAATGATTGTTCTTTATGTTTCTCTGGTGCTTTGTTGATTTTTGTTATGGATCTGTGTTTCAGTTATTCTGGTATGTTTCTGCATTATGACTAAGGTTCGGGTTGTATTTTGTTATTATTGCCGGTGTAGTGCAGCGTCAAGTCTGCCTCTCTCTGTCTAGTCCGTGTCTTAGTTAAGTGTGTTCTGTTTCCTGTTTTAGTTTGAAGGTTCATGTTCCTGTCTGATGTCAGTGTTCCAGCTTTGCTCTCCCTGTCTCGTTAGGTCTTATTCCTCCCAGCTGTGTTCCCCTTCTGTCTCTAATTCCTTGATGACCCTCTGTGTATTTAAGCCCTGTGTTTTCCTGTGCTCACTGTCGCGTCGTTAACGTCTTTTCACCCTCGCTTCCTCTGTGTGTTCTGTTCGCCAGCCTGTCAACCTGCCTAGTTATTCTGTTTCCCCGGTTTAGTTAGTGTTTTCCTGTTCTGCTTCTTACCAGCAATAAAGCTGTGTATTTTGAGTTACTTCTGCCTCCGTGAGTCCTGCATTTTGGGTCCTCTCTTCCTGCCTGCCTACACACAGACATGACACTAATCAAATCTATGTAATGTGTACTTCACAGTTTTGATTGTTGCTACAATGAAAAAACATTTAAAAATGCCGTTTTAAGTTTTATTTTAACTTTTTAATTACACTAGTCATTACGGTACACACCATATCACCACACACATTGAGGGAGGGGTTCCCACTGCCTTTGGCTTGGGGGGGTGGGGTGGGGTATTGTGGCTTCCCACATTCATTGTCAAGTACATTTCGTATCAGAGACACAGACACTATTACTCTTTCTCTCTCTCTTGCCCCCCACCCCCTACCCTCTCCACACACATGCAGGTGCTGTATGTTTGCTTTTCTTACAGGAGCTGTTGATGATACACTGTGCATTTCTATTTGTACTCTATCCTCTTACTATATTTTCCCCTATTTTCTCCCCCCATCCCTTTTTTCCCTCCAGCCCTACCTGCTGTAGACACTGTCATACCATATCACACATAATGTAATAACTGAAATAACACAAATACAAAAACAGGTCTGATTGGATTAATATACGTTGTGACCATTTGCTTATTCATTGTTTTGCTTTATTTCTAGTTGTGTTTGGGTTTATGGTGTCGGTCAAGTTCCTTTTAATTTTGTATTGTTTTAATGGCACACATTTCCTGGTTGGTTTCTTTATGCTTATATTCTCACTTTTAGCTGTTGGTACTTTTTGACATATAATAGTTACTGTTTGCCTTTATAGTTATAGGTTATATTCAGTTCCTTGAGTTTCAGTTCATGCTGTTTCCCCTGTGTTCACTTATATATTGCTGTGAAGTCTCTGTGCTCCATGTTTTCCCTGTATTAAGTGTTTTCTTTTTGGTATTAATTTTTCTCTTATGTCTTCTATTTAGTTTTCATTTTGTGTCATTCTCTCACCTAGTTTCAGCGGTGTCTAGTTCCCAAGAGGTCTCCACTTGTCTCCTTATCTTCAGTGTATATAAGTGTCTGTTCACCCCAGTCTTGTGTGTCTCTTCTTGTGTCCCGATGTGCTTTTGGTTTGTTTTTAAGCCTGCCTTGTGAGTCCTGCATTTGCATCCTTTTCTATTCCCTGCTTCAAACCCCAACACTGGCAATCATTTTGGGGGTTTTTTGAAGGTATTTCCCACTCTACCCACTGTCATCCTGACCCAGTCTTCTTTGAACTCTTCACATACAGTAGATTTTACATTTTTAAGAGCAGGAAAGAACAAAATGAAGGATAAAGATAATGAGTAAAATGGATAATGATGTAATAATACATTTATACTGCAAGATGGGAAAAATAAAGTTTTGTTGCATGGGTCCAAAGAGCCACCATACAATGCTCTGTTTCTTTGATCGTGACATTAAAATCTGTGGCTCCATTAGAGTTGGTAATGACTAAATCAAATGTCAGTCTGTTCTTAAGCGTACTCTGCTGTGCTACACCTGCCTCACCCGGTTATTATGCTTTTTTACTCACTTTAAGTCATGTTTGTATCTATGTCCCAGCGAACAAAGTTACATAATCAAAACCCCAACAGGGAGAAAGAAAAAGAGAAGAAAACATAACAGAAGTCATTAAGAGATGAGGCTCATTCTCCTCTTGGCTCAGGCCCCTGACGAGATTCTGAGTTGCTTAAAATAACCAGAGTCAGCAGCATCCCACTGTGGACCAAAGTCAGAGAGAGAGAGTGATAAATCAGCAGCCTGATGTGGCAAATGCAGAGTGTTTGTGGGCAAGTCACCAGGGTCTACAAATGCAATATGTATGGTTACATATGTGTGAAGCATTAATAAGTATCATATTAAATCCTGATACTTTTTGGCATTACTTATATTTATTTTATTTTATTCTAAAAATAATCCAAGGAAATTTTTACTTGGAATTTGGATTGCATAAAGTACTTAATTTCAAAAACGTAATGGGATCTAAAGTGTAGATGGGATGCAAATATGAACTGGATGAAAAATATTATACAGGTTGGTGGAACGAATGTATGTCAGCACTGGGGCACAGGAGAGGGAAGGTGAAGCCACAGAGAGGACAGAGGAATCAGAGCACAGCAGTTCTTGTTTTGCTTGATATCCTCCTCAGTGACACCTTCTTCCTCAGGGTATTGTGACGTCCAGAGGACATGTCGAAGCAACTCTTATCAGGGTTTGCAACACATGCACACACAAACAGTATGAGCCCCACTCAGGCCCCAGCTTAAGAAAAGTGCCCACTGTGTGGGTGCATGATAACAAAACTGTTCTATTTGATGTCTTACTCTTTCAGTACAGATCTATTATTGTTATTTGTCTATTTATTTGTTGCAGAGGCTTCATGCTCAGGCTAATGGTATGAGTGTGAGCTCTACTGCATCATTAGAATGCCTCTCTGTCTTCAGATCCCCAGTAAGCTTGGGACCATTCATGGTTCATTTAAAGGCTGGCTATTTCTGTGCTGCACATCATGCGTAACATAACATGCATGAAGACACGGCATGCTTGTGGCCTTCATGGCACTTAGATTACATGGCACTATGGGGACTATATGTGGCTGTAGCTGAAGTGCAGATAAATCTCACTGCAGGTTTAGGCAGCCTGCCATGTGGGTATATAACAGATGAAGGTGACATGGTAAGTAGAAGAGATCTGGTATTTGTTTTTGTTGTAATGTTAGAGTCCATTCGGTTAGAAGAACTGACCTAAAGAAATGTATTCTTTTAGGTTTTTGTTTGACACTACAGTAGATGTGTTTTCCATTCTCAACCCAGAGGGACAGTTCAGGTTGAGCGGTTTCGAAACAAAGTTAGAGAAGCAAGGCTGGGATGGTTTGGTACGGATGAGGATTAGGGCCACAATTTTTTTTTTTTTTTTTTTTAAATGGGCACGTCTTTTTTTCTTCTTTTCTAGAATTCTGACAAAAAGTGAGATGACTTTTTCTCAGAATTCTAAAATTAAAGTCAGAATTTAAGTCAGGGTCTAACGCTCACTGAGAGCTGTTGCAGACAGGTATGACATAGGTGGGGTTTTAATATAACAATATAACAGCAATAAGATGTAATCAGATATCTGCTTATTAATGGAAATCCTGAATAATTCTGGTCCTTTATCCATACAAATGAAATTGAAAAGTTTTTTTTCCCCCAAATCTTTAGGCTAAGCTTTATCTCCTGACAGTTGCTGAAACAGTTCTGAGAAAAAACGTCAGAATTCTGAGATTAAAGTCAGGATTCTGACTTTAATCTCATAATTCTGACTTTTTTCTCAGAATTCTGGAAAAGAAAAAAAAGATGTGCCCTTTTTTTCTTTTTGTTTTTTTGTGGCCCTAATCCTCTTCCGTAGTTTGAACATGTACAGAGGAGGGAGAGTGGATATATCTGACAAAGCTTGTAAAAGATGAAGATACCAGGGTGGGGGAAAAGAGGAAGACCCCAGTGAAGATTCATGGAGATAGTGAAGGGGGGCATGCATGTGACAGAAGAGGATGTAAGGATAGGATGAGATGGAAGCAGATGACCCACTCTGACAACACCTAAAGGGAGAAAGAAGAAGAAAAAGGCGAGCATGTCTGTGTACATTCCCAGTCACCCACGTCATGGTAGTCTAAGGAGCTTGGAAAGAAAGTAACTGGATTCTGAAAGAAGGTGAAGACAGTCCTACATTGTATCATGAAAAATCAATATTACCCAGATGCACTAGTTTTTAATACCTAATTAATTCTTTACTAACGTCTGAGATATTAATTTATTATTGTCCTTGTAATCGAAAACATTAACTTTCCAAATGTAATATAATTTAATTAAACAGATAATTTTATGTTTTCAACTCATGTATATGGTACTTAATTTAATAATCTAATTTACAGAACTGCATTATATTTTTAATTAAAAGTGCTGTTCAAGCTCATTCTAGCCTACTTTTGTTAGCCTCCTAAGACCCGAACTCTTCCACGGCATGCATTTTTAATTTCTCTTTGATATTTGGGCATATTGGGGCCCAATGAATGTAAAAACAAAGAATTACCAGATTTTTTTTTTACCTTATTTTTGTTTTTATGAAAAATCAGAGCCACATATGAGGATATTCGTTTAAAATTTTGATAGAACAGTAGCAGTATAATGTCCTCGTAAGTGGATACCAGGCCCTTGTAGAGCAAAATTGAGTATTTTGGTCTAAATAACCCAAAATGTGATGTCCACATATGTGGACGCCAGGTCCTAGGAGGTTAAAGTAGTTTAATCATGGAGCAACTGAATAAAAGGCTAAAAAAATTTTAAACCTCTGAGTGTCTAATAAAGTGCAGCTATCTTGAAGGTATGCTACTTCTTAGGAGATGGTTAAGTGTATATACATCAGGGCAGATATCCCAACAGCAGACCATGATGCCTTTCAGCCATAGACTGTTTATCAAAAATGGATGTATTCATTATGACATCAACCACTGGTTAGTGAAATCCTGTCTTGAAGCCTTAAGCTCAGTCTTTTCGTGGTGTTTTGATACAGAACGTGACAAGCAGGGTGGATGTGACTGAAAAACGAAGTGACGCCGTACACTCGTGCTACAACAGTATACCCGGTGCGACAACATATCCTGCTTTAATAAAGCTTGAAAATAACAACTGAGACCATAAACTCTTGAAGTAAGGCTGTGTTTGTAAATGGAGTGAGCTGCAGGGTTGTTTACACAAATATTTTTCATTTTTTAGCCAGAGGATTGGTCACCTGTGCTTCACAGAAGTTATCTTTTATACACTCTAAGCTTATTCTGACTATTACACATGAATGAGATTTTAATACAGTCATCTCTTAAAAGTATATGTAACAATATATGTAACTGAAGGTTAAATGTTTACAATAAAATCTAGAATATATTAAATCAAACCCTGCCTATATGTAATGAATGCATATGTTCAGGGCATGTTGTTGAATACACTGAGCAATAGTCAGAATAGATTTAGAGTAGAGTTTTGATAGATGTGGCCAGCAGAGAACACCATGAGGAAGAAGGAGCACTAGAAAACATTGATGTACACTGGGATGAAGCAACAACTGGAGCAGATGTGGAAGGTACAGTCCAAAGTGGTCCCAGTGGTAGTAGGAGCATTAGGAGGTGTAACCCCAAAACTGGAAGACTCGTCCCAGCAGATTCCAGGCACATTAGCTAAGATACCCTAAAACTCCCAAGCTTCTGGTAGAGAGTCTGAGCTTGAGGAACATACACGTGCACCCCCACCCATTTTATTTGAAAAAAATGTACACACCATTTTTATACCTGTTTTTTTCTCTTGTATTCTTGAATCTGTAAGAAGAAAAAAATTGAATCGATGCACTTAAGTTGGCCAAAGCTCTTGCCGTGAGTCCTGTGTTTATGCCAGAGATGTGATCTTATGGGTAGGAGAACATAATCTAACCAGTTTGTTACACTGAAAGACCAGTCTATGGCTGGTATAAGATAATGACCATTAAGTCTGTGAATCATGATGATGAAATAGTAATTAATTTTTATTTTTCAGTGATACAAAGCTACTCTAGTAGAGTTCAAAAATAATTTTTATAATGACCTCACTTACAAGTACATCAAACAGTACTTGAGTTAATGCACCACTGCTTTTGCTTCCATTTATTAATAGTAAAGTAATGTAAAGCATAATCCAGTGCGGTACCTCTATCAAACATTTTATATTCACTGCAAGATTTTCTTAGATTAGGGTGCATTTACATATAAATATCAGTTCACTCTCCATTTACATTATTTAATGACACAGACACACAAATATGCAAAAGAAAAAGAAAAAAAAGATGATTAATTCGCAAAAATGAGATGTGGAGTAAAAGAAAAGGAGTTGGTGAGAATAAGGAGAAAGCGCAGGCATTGTGAGGCTTTCTATTGAGTGTGTGCTAGTGCGAGTGGAACAGCTGGAGGGAGCAGATGTTACATGGTGTCCCAGGGGTTGCAAAAGGCCACGCACCATCTCGCATCTTGCAGTACTTACAAAGACAGGTTGGCTTAAGGTGAGGACTAGACAGGCTGA
The DNA here is from genome assembly GCF_013358895.1 of Oreochromis aureus. Taxonomy (NCBI): domain Eukaryota; kingdom Metazoa; phylum Chordata; class Actinopteri; order Cichliformes; family Cichlidae; genus Oreochromis; species Oreochromis aureus. Next base: position 16,505,488 of record NC_052961.1, on the reverse strand, counting down.
ATGCTGCAGGGGCAGCACTGAGAAACCCGCTCACTCATCACTGACTCTAATTAATGCTGAAAGATGCAGTGCTGCACACCAATCTCCAGCTTAGCTCATTAAAATGGCCAGCTCCTCTGCCCTGTTTTAATAACTCCTGCTTGGTGTCTTTGATTTTTCTTTTTGAAACGATCAACCTTTTTTTTTCTTCATTTTTACATATTGGTCTAAATTATGTTGCCCTTCTCTATTGCCATGCATTTTTTTATATACCCAGTTTGTCTCTATCTAATGATTTCAAGTAGTTTTTGGTTCCAGGAATATTACATTTCTTGTAAACATAAGGTTACCAGATTCCAGGATATTTCCATAATGCAAGTAATTAACCAGAAAATATTGCAGCAAGAAAAAAGAAGCCATTACTCAGACTTGATTGCTCTGAAATTAAGCACAGTCTTAAAAATGATCATTTCGAGAAAAATCAGTAAATGTGACTCTGGCAGCAGTCATATTTTCTGAACACCTGGCTTTTCAGAACTCCTTTTTCCTGGAGCCTTTTGTCTGCTTTCTTTCCTAATAGTTTGCAATTGAAAGCCCAACATTTTAATATTAATGATACAATTACCTGCTTGCAGCTGCAGCTAGTTTTTTTTTTTTTTTTTTTTTTTTTTTGTCCTGTTGTCTCTACAGTCTTCCTGGTGCTCTTATCTGCCTAGAGTGCTGAGTGGCTTGTTGATGGGGGGTTTTTCACCTTACAATTGATCACAGTCATCCACAGACCTTATGACATGTACTTGATACATGCAGAAGAACATAAATTGTCATGGCCCACTATGATTACATACAGACATACAGTCTTCTCACAGTATGGGGCGATCGTGGCTCAATAGTTGGGAGTTGGAAGTTCGCCTTGTAATCGCCTTGTAATCGGAAGGTTGCCGGTTCGAGCCCCGGCTTGGACAGTCTCGGTCGTTGTGTCCTTGGGCAAGACACTTCACCCGTTGCCTGCTGGTGGTGGTCAGAGGGCCCGGTGGCGCCAGTGTCCAGTAGCCTCGCCTCTGTCAGTGCGCCCCAGGGTGGCTGTGGCTACAACGTAGCTTGCCATCACCAGTGTGTGAATGTGTGTGTGACTGGGTGGATGACTGGATGTGTAAAGCGCTTTGGGGTCCTTAGGGACTAGTAAAGCGCTATACAAATACAGGCCATACCATTTACCATTTAATCAACCACATGTACAAAAACAGTTCTCTGAAATCCATCAGGTACAGCCCAGACCTTTGCAGTTGAACTTTAAACAATTTCAGTTTAAGTAGATCCAAACACAATGTGACAAAAGCTTTTTAACATGTTTAAATGATGTTTATGATCTTAAGATGAAGGCAACTGACCTTTTTTAGGCTCATGAAGACATTTCACTCCTATCCGAGGGTATTTAACCTCTAGCAGTGTTGCCACCTTGGATTATGAAGGTTGTTGCCATCACTGAGTAATTATGGTCACATGAGTCAAGGTGTGAGTGGAGACTGAATCTCCTGCAAAGGTATCTCAAGATTGCATTATAGACTGCACTAATGGTTGTTGTCATAGGCCACCTCCTCTATTCATTGTTGGTCTCTCAAACAAATGTCAACATTAGTAGTGTTTCTCCATGTTGTGCTATGCATCTGTGGAGTGGATGTTTTGTCTCTCCCTGTTTTGCTAGTTTCATGCCTTATTAAAGTAGAGTCAACTCAGGTGTGTATGACTATCCTGAGCTGGATCACTGAGAACCTGAAGATGAAAATAGCAACAAATAAATGAGGAGCAATAAATTAAGCTAGAGGATAGAGGATGTAGTTTTATAAAGGCCTTGCGGCGTGGTCCCAGGTCCAAATTTCAGATAAACCCTTCTGCAAATATACTTTTTCTGTTATGTATGAATGACAAGAGTATTGTATTGGTGCATGTTATATTCCCATTCCATACATTTTTATTATAACAGGTAACTAGCACACTGTCACCTTGTAACGTGTGACCAACTATTCATTCCATACTAATTTACCCCAGGGGGTGTATATTTCAGAAAGCATGGAAAATGCCTCTGAAGGTCTGTGCTAAGAGTTCACAGTATGGAGGTATAATGCAGCCACCTGACTTTCTTAGCACCTGATTCATTGTAAGTCACATCACTCCTCATAGTATTTTAGTCAACCAGCACCTTGCACTCACAGTCAATTACAATCCTTCTGCTGCTTTATGGGGTGTTGTTTGGTAGGAATGCAAGGGGTGTTTATGTTCAAGGGCAAGTTCGTGTAGAGTAAATGACACCAATCTCCGCCCATCCCCTCCAAACCTCTTTTCCTTTATCATTTATCCACAGATGAGTTGATAAAGTTTCTTACTGATTTCGCTGAGCAAAGTAACAACTTTCAAACAAACAAAAAACAAAACAGAAAAAACAACCCGTGCTCAAAAATCCCATGAAGGTGATCCTGTTTAACCTGTCGTAAACACTCCTGTCACGTCAAACACATCAGCAGACCAAAAACATATTAATTAGTTCAATTATAATAAAAATTAAATATTTAAAATGAAAGGCGATTCTAGAAAAGAGGTGAGAAATGTGTAAATTGCATGAATATTGCTGGTTTGTTTATAAAATCTGCCTAAATAACAAAACATATGACAATATTTTAAGCATTTCCTGATATGCATGAGCACATTCAAGCTTTCTTCATAGAATATTTGCATTAATAGGGCAATTTGTATACAGTGTGGTCCTTAAGAAAAGCTGTACGCCTGAAATGGCAGATGCAGTTGTGTTTCCTTATTGCCTTTTGAACAAGAACCTATTAATTTTTGCAGTAGCATGGGCTCATGACACTAAAAAAAAAGTATATAACAGGAAAATAACCATCAATGGCTTAAAAAAATTTCTGAGCACCTTTATGTGATGTTAACACTAACCTGCTGGGGTGCTTAATGTTCATATGGCTGATACAGACTTAATTTTGATGTGTTTACACAAGAGTGTGTTGAAAAAAAGAAAAAAAGGAAAGAAGAATCCAATATCTATACACTGTTAATGCTACACCGTGCTGAGGGGATCAGGGTAGATGGCATTTTCTCTCTTGTCAATACACAGAACCCCACAGGCTCTCAAACACAGTGTCTGCAACAACAAAAAAAAAAATAAAATAAAAAGGAGTGGTGGGTCTATAATTCACTAAGCATGATTCCATATTCTGAAAGTCCTCATGGGGGATGTCCATGGATTGAAAAGATTCAGCAAACATGCCCCTGGTAGTCAGATCAGCACCCTGGACAGCAGCCAAGCAAACCTCTTGGTTTAGTGAAGCAACATCAACATGCAACATCTGTGCAGAGGTGCAGTTAGGAGTGTGTCGCTGGCATCTGGGTAATTTTGCTGTCCTGATCTGGTCAGTGGTGCTTCTTTTCTGCTATCAAATGCTCGCTCAAAAACTGTCAAACACTCTAATGTATGTTAATGCGTCCTCCTTTCCATCGTCTCTGCTTCACTTTGTTCTGCTGTGTACAGAAACACAAGTGGCAGCTTTGGCCTGTTTAAACCACTGTAGCCATAAGAGGTGCAGCTGCGGAGCTGTGTCTGCTACTAAACATCTATTACAAAATGCTAATGTTTAACCAGTAGAGCCAACTAGATCCCCTTAATTCTGAATAATAAAGGTATTAAACTAGAAAATCTAAAGAATTTTAAGTTGGGGATTTGTGTGTGGTGCTGTTGATTTGAGCAGACTGGCTGGTTTCATAAATTCCTTCTCGACACCTTCTTACAAAACAGCCGCAGGTGTTATCCCTTTAAAGGTGTGCAGTTGTTTTTACAGATGTTTCTACTCTTCTTTTTCCCGACAGGGAAGTGTTACATGTGTCCTTAACAGGCAACATACTGTATAACATTTAGATGAAATGTATGGACCCATGACCTCGATTCAGTATCAAGTTCCTTTTATTTAGGCGCAGAACAGTAAGGCTGCAATTTAATACTGACAATAAAAGTACGCACTAAATGCAAAGTTACACCCTTGATTTATTGTTCTGAAAAAGAACAGCTTCATCTAAAGAATGTCAGCTGTGAGCGTGACCATGAGCTTATGTGACACTGTGGCCTTCAGAGGGAAGAACACATTTCTCTCACATTCTCTGCTCCACTCTCATTATTATTGTGCTTTTCCTTTATTCCTCATTCTGTCACTCTTCATTTCACTCTTTGCCACCTCTGCTTCCTACTGACTCACACACAGTAGCCCTGTTGCGATGCACACTATAGCACTTTGCCATCGTGTTAGATAAAGGGGCAATTTGTTGATGATGCACATTCCAAGGTTGTTTTACCACTCGGGGTGCTTGTCAGAGAACATTTAAAATATACAGCCAGGGCTTTGTGTTGAAAAAAATGGCTGTTAATTTCCAGTGTACATATTTACACATAAACTCTGCTTTATGCTTTGGAGGTGAATCCCCAGAAAATTGAAACCCTATCTACAGGGTAATGAAAGTTTAACATAGATAATAAATGCATAAATACAGGTTTTTGCTCAGTTGTCAGTTGCAGACATTGAGCTGCTTTATTTATGTGCAACCACATAAGTTTTGCAGCACCTGGCTTAGATGGAGGTCACTGACCTTATGAATGCCCCTGCCTGCAGATCCATGATGAGCTCGTCAGCTTGCTACAGCCTGCTGTACTTTTCCAGCTGACAATTCCAAAAAAAAAGCAGACACAAAGTGACACATTTCATTAAACGTACATAAATATAGCATAACTATAAACTGCAGTAGCAAAGCAACATCTTGCAGTGGTATGTTCAAGATTATGATACAGAGAAGACATCGTATCCAGAATGATTCCATACAAATGTCAGGACTGAACCAGTGCTTTGTAATTGTCTTCTTTGCGGATGTGAATCCGGCAAACAACATTTTGCATTGTATTTGTTTTAAGGAGTTGCCAGAGGTATCGTTAAGGAGACAAAGACCAGAATTGGGGTTCTTTGGACCATTGTTGATTGATGCTCACCACTATCCAGCCTTACTGTTTCAGAGATGCACACATTAAGTTAACCGACCATAAAAACATGACCTTTTTCCAAAACTGCTCAGTCTTCACTCCTGCCAAACATGGAATCGGCTCACTATCCCAAACAAAAGTTTTGATACTTTAACATATCAAAATTGTAGCAGCAGGATGAAGGATGATGTCGTTTTCACCACATGAACGTTATTTCTTTCCATCTTTCTTAGTTGCCTTTGTTTATCATTGGCTTTATGATAATAATGGTTAATGTAGCGTCGGATCTACAAATGTAGTTTCCAGGTCTTGTTGACTACTTCTCGTACTTCTTTGTAGATTCATTGGATGCTGACATTGCAAACCTACTGCAATGTCAGCATCCAAACATAGTGGCTGTGTAACTGTGTATGGCTGTGTGAGCAGTAGGCACATCTGTAAGCCAAATAGCTTAATGTTATAATATTCACTACTTGATCTATACCTATTTGTCTTTAGAAAAATGCAACCAATTATTTATTAAGAGCTACTGAACACACTTCCCTTAAATCTTGGCCACTGGCAGATCTGACTAAGGCTTAATGTTGTGGGAATTTTTTCTTCCTGCGTTGAATAAGTAATGTGAAGGATGTTAATTAAGTGTAAAAAGTCACAGGTAATATATTTAAATTCCTGCAAAAATATGCACAGAGACGATCATTAATTCCACAATATTCAGGTTTTACTCCTACTCCACTATGTTTTTTGCATGACTACATTATAAAAAGGTGAAAACCTGCAGTAAATGCTGGGGTCAGCCCCACAAAGGAGCTGTTGAGGGCTGTCAGTCTTCAGTGATGCATCACACCCTCTGTGGTGAATATGAGTTGTGACCTTCATACCTTCCAGGGTAGTTCTGATAAATCTGATTGATATGCTTTTGTTACTTGCATTATTATGTACTGGAAGAACATAAATTTGCTTTCACATTTATGTTCAGCTCCGAGCTGTTGCTTTTGACAAATTAGAAAGAAGGACAGTTCTTTTTCTTCTCTTTCAGTTTCTTGAAGGCAGTTTTGGTGCATTTTGCACTGGGTAATGGATTAAGAAAAGTGCTCAGTGCTGAAGCCTTCCAAATCCACTCCAAATTCTGAGTGAATTTGCTTCCTAATTAGGAATACCTTTAGCTTGATAATATGTCTCATCGTTTATGTGCAGCTGAGGTTTTCAAGAACTCTAACTCCTGTCAGTTGTCTCTAACCCTTGTTAGCAGCGTTTATCTTAAAATATCAACTGCTGGTATGTGCAGCTTGGCTTCACCAGAAGTGAAACATTGTGATGTTTCTCATACGCCAATCTAATGTCATAAACTAGTAGCTGAGGTGCTGGTAGCTGACACAAAGGGATTGGTGGTCACTTTGGCAACTGAGCAAACTAGTGGTGTCCCTAATACACATATTAGTAAAACTGGGGAGCCTTGTCAAGAAGAAGGCTTCTGGTTTATGTCAGTTCATAATAGGTCATATCTGAGCCTGTTTCATGCTGCTATCTGTATATAAATAATGGATATGCAGTCTAGGTAAAAGAACACCCTCTAAGGTTTTTACATATCGGGACATAGTAAAAAATAATGTGGTCCTAACTTGTAAATGTTAAATGCAAGATTTGCAAGTTTCTATGTAGCTTGATTAAGTAGTGTGCAAAGAAGACGAATAAATATACATGTGTGTATATATCACTGTAACATGTCTACATCATTCCATTGTTAAGTGCTTATAAACAGACAAGTTTTTGTCATCTGACTACATACAGTAGCATCCCAAAGATATTCAGAATAACAAGCTAAATTAACCATACATGTCTGTGCCATACATGAGCGCTACAGGCTAGTAAAAGAATAATAACAAACGAGCACTAAAGCGACACAGAGCTGAGTGAAGGAAAAAGAAAAAAGAAACATACAGTTGAATTCAGTGAAAATCCGACTAACTCCTAACTCCACCATTGGAATAAATAGCATCTATGATAAAATAATGGCTCATGCTCAAAAAGTGATGTTCAGGTGAGTGACAGGTAGGTGTTTCAGTGCTGTGCAGAACACATTGGGTGTAACTATTGATGTTAAAGGATGTCTAATGAAATGTCAATAAGGTTAGCCGCAATAAGCCTCTAAATCTTGTGATCTAATTACCACCAAAACGTTAGCTATCAGTCCGTACTGTGTATTATTGATTACTCTCATTGCCGCCATTGACTTTACGTCTCTTTGTGCTGAGTGGTCAATTCAGCCAGTGAATACACACTTCAAGCGTTCTCTCTTCTGTTATCAAGCGAGCACACATTTGAGAAACAGATCTTTACTTTGCATAGACTGACAGTGCAGTTGTTTATTCATTTAAAAAAAAGTTCATATATGAAGTAGAAGTAGTCACCGGCACAGTTATTAGGCACACCTGTTCAACTCCTCTTTAATCAGCCAATCACATGGTAGCTACTCAATGCATGTAAGCATGTAGACAAGGTCAAAACAACCTGCTGAAGTTCAAACCGAGCATCAGAATGGAGAAGAAACGTGATTACGAGCGTGCCATGGATGGTGATGCCAGAGTGAACTGGTATTTCTGAAACTGCTGGTCTACTGGGATTTTTCCCCCCACACATCCATCTCTATGGCTTCAAGAAAATGGTCAAAAAAAGCAAAAATATCCAGTGAATGGCATTCCTCTGGAATGGAAGGAGAATGGCCACAATGCTTTGAGCTGATAGGAAGGCAACAGTAACTTCAGTGGAGTAGAGTGACTTTTACAGAAAGGTAAGCAGAGTTTATGACCCTCCCGTTACTGTTTTGTGCTGTGTCTTTTATTCTGCTAAATATGCTGACAGCCTCCTGCACCTTGCTGCACTCTTCTGCACTGATCAATACAACTGCTGCAGATGTTTAAGGTTGAGCTCATTTTAAAGAATTTATATTCTGTCGAAGCTCCAGAAATGTGTTGTATTCTATAAAGCCCTGTATTTTTAGTGGTTGTCTTGTGAGGAGCATGTGCACCGTTTAATGATCTCGAACATCGTGTTTTTGAAGATACCTAATCATGATACTGACCTGTTGCCAATGAGCCTATTAGCTGTGAATTGTTCATCCAGCTGTTTCCTTTTAGTACCGTTAATTTAGCAGTACAGCCTTTTGTTTCTCTGTCGTAGCTTTTCTGAGGCATGTTGCTGTTGCTGCCATCAAATTCAAAATGAACCAATCATTTCATCATCCTAAAATGGTACATTTTGTTAGATAAGTTCTTGTAAGATTAGACTTTCCTTTTTGCTAAACAGTACTGGGTCTCTTTATTATTGCGTCTACAGACACCAGGCTGCCAGATGTACTTTCTCAGATACACCGAGTTTTTCCTCTTCACAGTGTTTACCCCTGCCGATGACTATTTTTTGTCTTCTCTTTCCTATAGTCTGTGTTTTGTCATTGTCTCCCCCGCCCTGAGCCTGGTTCTGTTAGATGTTTCTTCCTTTTAAAATGGCATTTGTCCTTCCAACCATCACCTAGTGTTTGTCCAAAGGAATTTGTCTGATTGTTTGTTCTTCTTTCTAATATTGTAAGATCTTTTCCATGCACTATCAAATTCCTGGAGGTGACAGTTGTTGATGTGTTTTTGATTTAGAACCATATAAATAAACCTGAACTGAACTTGAACTGAGCTGTCTACCCTAAGGCTTTTTTCTGTGTTAAAATCCAAATTCCTATCATTTGGGGATTTTGGATTCCATGATAAAATGTGGCTGACTATTGTCTTCTTACTAAATTCAATGAAGACAGTAACAAGAAACCATCATATCAAATGCGATTTCATGTTATTTAGTTATATTCAGTTACATAATCAAGGTCAAAGAATGAAAACTTCAATTCTTGCATTACTGACTGAATAGTTGGAGGCGGGTGGAAATCTCATCAGTGATGCAGAGACATAAAAACAGGTTGAGCAGAAGTAACGCTGATGTTCTTTTTATACATGACTTTTTCTCTTTATTGTACGGCATATTAAAATGGTTTCATATCTAAATGTATAGATATTTGCTTTAAAAGACTGCTCACAACATTTGCAACCCCAGCAACTGAATGTCATGCAACAGAATTCAACCGCAATAAATTCTGGTACAGAGCCCATTTTTATTTTTGATTCTTCAGGACATGCTTTTTATATTCCAACACCTCCATGTCCGGTGAAAACTAAGACAAACTAAGATCAAACCACACTCAAAACACCTGGTGTGACATGTTGTACTTTTATTTGATTAAAAATATGAACTCAAACATCCAGCCATCTGCTGAGTGTTATGGCTGTGTTTTCTTCATTATTAACACACACACACACACACACACAGACAAACGAGGATCACTGGGGGCAGCTGGAAGTATTTGCTTTGCCTTCTGAGGTGACTTTATACGTGACAAAAGACAAAAAGCTGTTGTTCTAAACGAGCCCTGATGCAAAGACTGCTGGTAAACTGTACTAGTACTAGTAAAAGAATTGACATATATTATTCTTTGTGGTGCAAAAGAGTCAAACCATGATGCCCAGATATAGTGCTTAAGTTTATTTTTCTCCATTACACCATGACTCTCTGTTTAAGTACTGGGTATTTATTTGCTGTACTTCTCCCAGATGTTCTTTCCTCAGTTTGTGTGCTGCCTTTGAACATAAAACTTAATAAGTGAATTACTTCAGCAAGTTTCCATAGTTAAAAGCTGAAGCAATTCTCACCATATGGAGACTGCTGTGACATATAGGGAAACGTCATTTAAATCTGTAGCCTCTGATTCCAGATATGAGCAAATTAATCAGTGAAATCCCCTGCTGTAGTTCTTCTACAGCTGAAATCGAATACTCATATGCGTGCATATACATATGCATGCGTGTGTGCATAATCAGAAACTGTAAGTGTGCCAGAGCGGGATATTAATTCACACCTGTACCAATTTATTTTGGTGTTTGGCAGAGGACCAGACTCAATTCAGACACTGTGTAGTTTTTAATTTTTCCATCTAACCTCTTAAAAAAAAAAAAGGAAAAGACTGTCCATTTGCAGTCACTGTGTAGTTTTTAATCTTTCCCCTAACCTTTTTAGTAGTAATTTGAGTTACTGAGTACTGAAAAATAATATTAAAACCACTTTTATCTGGCGTCATCAATTTTTCATGGATGTAGTGGATTAAGACCCCCCCCTACTGGATGCAAATCATTATTGCAAAAAGGGATTTCTATAGAATTAAATGCCCTGTTTATAGGGCATGTTAACACTGTGCTTTCAGGAAATGATGTCCATTTATTACAGCTGGTTATTTCTGGCTATGTGTTTGTCCTGCAATAGAGGACACTGTTAATAAATAACAAATGCACAAAATCAAACTCACGCTCAGAGATATGCGGTACTGTATATGGACCAACTGGCCATGACTTGTAAATTATGTTCTTGCTCCAGTTTAACACTGTCACTTCTTCATCAATATGCCTAATGAGTTCCCACAAGATGTTTCAAGGGTATAATAGTCTGGCCTTATCAGGACTGGACATGAGCGCTTTGAGTGTATGGGTATAGGATATTTTCCCAGCAGGATAATGCATTAACCTTTTTATGTATTCTAATTACTCTGTGGACCAGTCTGGCTCCCTGTCTATGTCAGACACATTTAACCTTCCACTTCCACCTACTACAGTCTATGAACTAATTAGTTCCTGCAGCTTAAGAAATGGAAAGTGAACCCTGCAAGAATAATGCCTACCGAGTAATTATCACTGAAATTCACATTAAAACCCGGAGATGTCTTAAACGCAGTGTAATCTAAGATATATTTAGGAGACATGAGTGCACAAGTTGAATTTTATCCTTGTATTATTTTATCCAGCATAATAGTGTGTTATAAAAGATGAGACTAATAATTAAAGTGAAAATGTGTGAAACCGCTTACTTTACGCACCTAATTCACCTAATTCCCCAAAAAAAGAGTAATGCATTTAATTATTAACAGAATTTATTATAGATATATATATTTTTAATCATCTTGTGGTACTCACAGAGCTTGTATAAAAGCCATTATCCATAAACAGCACATAAATATTCTTCAAATAAATACAAAAAAAGAAGACATTACCATTGCCATCAGACATTCATTGGTGCCCATGATCAAAAGAAATACTTTGTGAACAACGTCCACTTTTAGACAGTCTAGTGACAGAAAACTTGCCCACAAATCAGCATAAACACATGGAAGTTAATTGTTTTTAGAACTAAGGTGTACATAGAAATGAAAGCAATTTCCAGTTTTTCAGAGCAATAATCATTCTCCTGGAACTCCTGGAGCTTTTAACTATTAGTTTTATCCCGCCTGCTAAACTAGTTTTAACTCTCTCCTGCATTTTTCTTTGTTGACCGGTAGTTGGACCTTTTTTTTTTTTTAATCTTGTATTGTATCAATATATGTGCTTAAAATTTACTCAGAATAATTATTGAACACAAATGTGGAGACTTGGAGAGAATTAAATCTAGTTAAATAGCTATTCAAACCTCTGGCAGTATACAAATAGATCCCACAGCGCCACTGTATTGTATCTTTCTCCTCACAATCATTAAAACTTCCAGTGTACTTTTAACTAAGCAAGGGCCAAATAGAATCGAGCCATACAAATGGGAAGAGATAAGGTGCTTTAGAACTGAACATTTCCATCACAGTATCACTTGAGGTTTCCCTTCAGATTGAAAGATTCATACATATAAAAAAAAACAAACAAACAAACAAACAAACAAACAAACAAACAAACAAAAAAAACCACACACACACAGGAAAAGTTTCTCAGAATCAGCAAAACTCCCTTCCTGCCCTTCAACAAGTCAATGGTGCATGCAATCAGATACCCTGCCAATTTCTTTAGAAAGTAACAACATGTTTTTTCTCATCCAGTTTTACAGTGTTAAATGTGAGTTTTACTCAGACTATGACTTGACACATTCCACACATTCCTGTGGGGGAAATGAAAAGTATGCTCATTTTCACAGACGGACACACAAACCACAGCCCAAGACACACAATGTCCATAAATTGCCTTCAAAGTGAAAGTGATCAGAGAAGTTCGGCTTCGTCTTCGTCGTCCTCAGAGCCCGACGGTCCTTGTCGAACTTCTTCGTACCACTTGTTGGTCAGAGTCTTCATTTGGATCCGGCCATGTAACAGGTCCTGTTAAAACACATCAGACACACAAAAATTTGGCCACATGTTAGAATGAACATGCACATACAGAAATGATCGCACAAAGATACTGAAAACTAGACAAAACAAAAGATATGGGAATCCAATGGCCCTGCAGTGAGATCCAACTTGGTAAAGAATCAGTGTTCAGCATTCAGTGTTTTTCTGTCACTTTGGTCCATTTCTTAGATGGAATTTGGCAACTTTTTTGCAGATGGTTGTGCCATTTTCTTACATTACGTAGTTCAGTTTGTGCCATGTTGGTCCTTCTTGCAATAGTCTTACAGCAAAAACATTTAGACGCTTGTTCACCACATAGTGAACTGCATGCAAAATGGTTGAACTAGTTGTCAGAATCTCTCAGACATATTTCTTGTATATTTCTATTAGATTATTGTTTCTGTGTCCAAACATGACAGTTTCATTTTGATACAAGAAACACAACCCTACATAACATCCCCCCGGAAAACTATAAATATAAATATAGGAATAAAGCCTTGGGCAGAAATGTTCATGCAGCCATCTTTACACATTTCCTGACAACACAGATTCTCATCCAAATCAAAACACCCATCCTCCCCTCGCAATATAGCGGGGAAAGAAACTTTAGGAATGCTGGACCAGCCTCTGCAAACTTCTGCAGCGATGCATTTCATTTGTTTTGTGCTTTAAATCAGTCTCACCTTTTTCTTTTACAATGAAGAATAACAGCAGGTTTCTTAATTTTTTACTTAACATGAAATATCTTATGTTTGCCCATAAGATATTATGTCCATCTATGTGCAACAGGAATTCAGGCAGAAATGCTAATTGGCTACTAGAAATCCTTCAGATACAAATTACCACAAATTTACAAAATTTCACATTTAACAACATTTAAGTATAACGGCATTTTCTGACTTACAGATACTTATATACTTATAGACAGTGCTCGACAACAAGGGTGGAGAAACCCTTGTTGGTCAGAGTCTTCATTTGGAAACGTTTCTTGTAACAAGACCTTCAAACACATCAGACAGAAAATTTGTCCCACTCCTGTTAGAGTGAAACTCTAAATCTTCAGATTTCTTGGCAACTCGAAGCTTCAGCCCCCTTCACAGATTTTAGATTTTTTACAGTACACGGTGTCATCTATTGGTCACTCAATCTGATGAAGTTGTCCTGCACAACTTCATCAGATTGAGCCCCACAGCATAATGTTTGCACCTCTGAATATGATCATACTCTTTACTTCCTCCAAACACAGTGGTTTGAGTTGGTGCCAAAGACCTCAATACTGGTTTCATCTAACCGCAGCGCTTTGTCTAAAGTTTTCTGAATCATTTAGACATTCACTGAAAAACCTAAGACAGGCTTGTACATGTGCCTTCTTGAGCCGTTTAGAGCTTGCAGGCACTGTAAGATTTCAGTCCATTACAGCATAGTGTGTTACCAAAGGTGTTCTGGTGTTCAACTGTCTTCAGATCATTAACAAGCTTTTCCCGTGTTGTTTTGGGCTGATCCACTACCTTTTTAATGATCACTGTCACCCCATGAGGCAGGATTTTACATGGCGCTCCAGACAAGGGCAATTGATGGTTATTTCATATTTCTTCCACTTTTGAATAATCACATAAAGGTTGCCACTTTGTCATCAAGCTTCTTTGTGATGGCAGATGAGCTTTATGCACTTAAAAAGTTGAGATCAGGCGCATGTGTAAGTGATCTATGTGGCACACAGACACAAAGCCAATCAGTGGGAGCCACTGTTCTAGCTTGATTTTAGGGGGTGAAAAACTTCTTTCCCTCACTATATAATGAAGATTTTTGATAATTACAGCCAGCACTTTGAGAACACATAAAAGGCCTTTTGTCTTGGTATCTGGTGCTGATATTGTGACTGGACAGATTATGTAATGAAACTTTATAAAGTTTGTGAGTGCTGCATGTAACTCACTCCCTCCAAACATGAAATCTGAACTTCGACACAGTGTCTTCTGTAAATCTGTTTATACTCAAGGTAAAATAAGTTGAACTGGACATTTATTTTTACTTATAAATGTTATTCCTCTCCATACTTTGCTTGTCCAAACAGCAATGGGTTTAAAATACATAATTCATGTTTTCTTCAAAGTCCCCTTCCTTCCATGTTACCAGTGTAAAAAACAAAGATAAAAAAAGGCCCAGGGTACTCAGTTATCCCTGAATAAATATATTATTATATTGTGAAATATATATTAATGGATAAATCACAATGACTGGGGACAAAGCATGATGACTGCAAAACAACCAAGTATTAACAAAGGATTGTGATCGTTGTGCCACACAAAAGATTTCCCCCCGATTGTCTTACCTCCTGTGTAAGCCTGCGAGTGAAGAAGGGGTTAAGGTACTTAGCATCCAGCCACATGAAGCCCTTTAGATCTTGCCTCTGGTAGATTTGAGCCTCATACTCCTCCTCTGTCAGTTCTGATAGATGCTCTGACTCAATGGTATTACCCTGTAGAGAAAGATGAGCACAGAGACTGGAGTCATATAAACAGATAATGCAATTAAATGAGAGGGGGCAACAACGCAAGGAGGAGAAAAAGATGAACGCATGAAAGAGTTCAAATGGCAGAAAAGCGGTGAGACTGGTGAGTCAAGATCACACACAGAAGGAACAAAGACGAGGGAGAAAGAGCAAAGGGACCAAAGAGTGAATTACATCAAAGCGGGCTGGAGACCCGTAAGGAAAAATGGGGATTTGATAGATCTCGCAGCTAGTACCTCAGGGGGTAACACTTAGCTTTGGAAGACATCAAACATGCAAATACTATACATGCAAGTCATGGAAACACACCACCATTAGCTTCAAATGACCTCAATAATAGGATCTACTTCAAAAGAATGACCCATTATATTGAGCTAGAGCTAATACAGTTAACTGAAATATTAAACACAAGAGCTTGGCCTCTAGTATCTGGGAAATTTTTATCAGTGCCACTGGTTAAGGTCTATTTGTGCCTGTCAGAGGTTTGGTGTTTTCAAGTGTGAATCTCTATGATAGCAGTCCATTCCTCCTCACTGATTCAGTGTCCTTCACACAAACTACAATCAACCCTTTGATGTTTTTCCCTCTGAAGCGAGCAGAAAGAGCCTGATGGCAGATGAGAGGATGGCACAGCTAGTACCAATGCAGACAACAAACTCTCTGTGTGCCCCCGTGTGCTAGAACCCCGGGTGCTTCATCCATTACCATCTTTTGTGTCTTGCTGAGATTGATGTCTTTCTTGTTTTTACGCCGTGACTGGCTATCCTCAATGTCCATGATACGGATGAGTGGCATGGTGCCACCCCCGAGGAAGAGGATGGTAAAGAGCACGATGATGATGGTGGTGGTGCCGATTAGCTGACGCTTCTCAATGGGTTCCAAGCCTAAATGAAGGCTCAAAGCATAGGGAATAGCACCTCGCAAACCTAGCCCAAAGAAAAAAAAAAAAATAGCAGAATGAATGGAAAAAACACAACATATAGCATAATGGCATTCACAAGAAATGGTTATTATATAAAGCTCAATATGTTTTGACTTTTTCCACATTTTGGTTTTAATGCACAAGGTATACAACAGGAGCACATCTCTGTTTAGCTAAATGACGTTGTTGTGTTCAAAAACAGTAGGAAAATGGTTGTCTGCTATATCAAAAACTAGAAGTTTAGACTTACTAAACAGGCACCATAGTGCAAAGTCTTTGCTTGAAAAGTTAGTGCACTTTTCTCGCTTTGAGTTTTACTGCTTCCGCCTTTATTTTTAATGACAGACTCAGACCTCCTCAGCATGATAGATAGCAACATAGCACAAATTTCTGGAGAGATTTTCTGACTAACTTTAGAGATGTTTTTTCAGATGCTCTTTGCTGTAGGGGTTGTGTTCCTCTAACTCTCTCTTTGAACTACCCCGACTGCATTCCACTACACTTGGGCAGCATGCTTGTTCTGGTCAGTTTTCAATTCTTCAGAAACTCTTTGCATAATTATCAGGATAAAATATTTTGCTGCTAAAGAGTCTTGAGACTGGAAGTCATCTTGTTAAGTAGTACTTTGTTACTCCTACAGGCACTTTTGATGCAGTCTACAAATTTCATCGTCCGATCTCACAGGAATCACAGGTTTATTCACTTTTGTTGTAGTGTCTACTAAACAAACAAACAAAGAACGCGTTAATATATAAAGTTGAAGCAAAATATTCATTTTATCTCCAAACACAGAATTCAGTGACTATATTAATCTTTGAATACAGAAAATGCTGCGTCAGAGATGCTTTTCTTTTTTCACAATTGTTGCAGTCACAAGAATTTCAGAAAATTTGACCTCTGACCTTGAGGTCGAGACCACTGAGAACCGAACTTTGATTTTTAGAAGGTACGGTATCAATTTGAAACTCATGCATTGCCTCGTTATCGCATTCACAAAACATGATGCATCTCACAGCGTACTGGGACACTAAGATTTACAAAGCCAAAAAAATATAATATGAATTCATTTTTATATTATAGAGCAGAGAAAAAGAAATCAGACATTCTTTTGATAAGGATAAGCTAAAATCAGTGAATTTTAGACATCAATGTTTTTTTCTCAAAAATATGATAAACGCAACTAATTTTCCAAAACAGTAGCAGAATAATACGAACTCTACTTTCATTTGCAGCCGGAGATGTGCACACTGTGTTAAGTGTAATGAGTGTGGTTTACACACCAATAAAAAGATGACTCCCTGTAATTAACGAAACACGAATCATGCCATCTTACCACTAAACCACATGATGAACATCATTTTGGGTGTGATCTTGTGGTCCCTGCAGAAGTTCAGCAAAAATGACAGAGGGAAGATGTTCACAGCACGGCCAACAAGAACCAGGACCTACAGAGAGAGAACAGCTGTCATTCCTGATAACCGTGGGAATAAGCAGAGAGATTAAAATGACATCAATAAAAGACAACTTACTATGCACCAGATTACAAATGATATTTCAAATTTATGAGGGAAGCTGAAGATGGAAAGGCCGAGGAACGCAAACACACACGTCTCTGGAGAAAGAAGTTAAGAAAGCAGTGAAAACGTCTGATAAAATGACAGCAAACGGTGAACTGGGATGCTAAGCGAGAATCTACTGACCACACATAAAGGCCACAGTGCGCAGTGTCTGCTGCATAAGGATCTGGGTGACAGGAGATAGGTTGTGATGGGTGTAGTGAGACATCACAATTCCCGCAAACAGGATAGACATTATTCCTGTAGGTAGAGAGAAACAGGTGGGAGATGGAGGTCAGAGGAAAAGTCAAACGTACAAAAATATTCATGTATTCATTATGTGAATGTGATTGTATTGACCCACCAGATAATTTGATTCCCTCTGCCAGTCCATAAGGAAGGTAGGCAAAGATGATCATCATCCCAAACTCCAGCGATGGCGTGTTCCTCAGGTCAAAGTGTTTCAGAAACTGATCAGTGAGTTAGGGAATTGAAATAAGGCCAGACAAGAAAATAAAATTCTCACACATATAAAGTACAAACACACGCAGGGAGAATGGCGGCTGGATACAAGAGCTGAGATGAGTCCAGTGAGGGTTCCCAGTGCAGCAGAACCAAAAAACATGTTAAGGAAATAACCCAGAGCTTGTAGAAAAGTCTCCCAGCCTGTTACCGTGGAGTTGTCTGAGCGGGAAAAGAAACCCTCCGCTGTGCTGAAAGACAAAAGAAATGACAAAAGTAACAAATTAAACCTTAATGTCAGTGTGATGCATTTAGTCTTGTAATATCTACATTGGACACTAGAGGGCAGAAACACTCCACCAAATTGGGAGCTACTGCAACCATTAAATTCCTGTTGGTTTAACTGAGATATTTGTACCATGCATTTCAATTTGTTTCTTTATTTATTTTTATCACAACAAGAAAACAAACAAACTGTAAGACAAAAGTTCCCAAACATTTACTGTGATCTGTGATTACCAAAAACACCAAAATCTCTTATAGAGAGTGACAAATGATTATCTTGTTGCTGGCACCAAAAATGTTGCATCTTTTGTATTTTATAAATATTAGTTTAGCTGGATTCAGAGTTTGAATCCTATTTATAATCACAATGTTTACTAACAACCTTCCAAGGTAAAGCATTAGCTTCTGCGTGGCTTTTGGAAATGGCTACGCGATTGCTTTCTAAGAAAACCACTTTGTTGGGTGCTAACAATAAACACACTGCCAGGGCTGCTCAGTCAGTCTATTTATTATTTATGCACTCATTTAGACTCCAGAGACACCCAGATACTTGAGATCACTTTGCAAATTTAGTCTGTAGTGAGTAGGAGAGATAAGGAAGCAATAAAGGGAGTACAGATATGGAAGCTAGCACAATGTGTGTGAACAGGAATCCCGAACACCGTTTCTGACAAACTTGTCTGTCAAGTTTCTGTCACCTGTCTGAGGTAGTCAGTAAGCAGATAACAGTAGAAACTAGATAAACGTTTCTGAGTAGCAGATATTCTAAAAAAAATCTAAAGGTGAGTCAAGACAAAGTTCAGTGACACTAGAAGTCTACAGACATCGCCGCTTTCAGCCTTCCAGCCACTGAGTTTCATCCTTTTTCCAATTTTGATGACAGGCTGCTCACATCCAGTAATTTAATGTCTATAAAAACAAAATATATTGCTATTTCTATCATCTTCAGTCTTACCCATAAAAGTAAAATGAGTAATCTGCAAAAACTAGATCAGGTTCAAAGGTTGGAAAATGCCTGACATCAAAATTTTAAGTCACCGGTGTGTTGGTGTGTTTAAGAGGTCTACCGCTCTCAAGCAAATAATTAAGCCTTGAGGACAGTATAAGTCAGCACATGAGCACATGACTATATGTTTTAATATAAAAAAATATCCCTCTCTCTGTCTTCGCTTTCACCTCATGTAACCTGGTCGAGGCAGGTGGCTGTCCTACCCGAGCTTGGTTCAAGAACGTTCTTCTTGTTAGAGTAGTTTTTTTCCCCACTATTGCAAACGTCAGTATTCAGTATAATCTGAGGTAGCAGGCTTTACAAATACATAAGCCCTGAGATCCTGAGTTGCGTGCTGTTATGAATCAAGTGCTGGAAACGTAGGCATGTCTCAGCTGACATATACATCAGTAGATCTTTACTGTGTTACTTAATGACGTATTTTGGACAGAGTTGCATAGTGGCAAACTGTATTGTAACTCTTGTGGTTGTCAGATCATGCTATTGTTTCCTGTTTTGTTCAAAGTGCAATAGTCCACCCAATTTAGAAAAGAGACAACACATGTAAGAGCATGTTGGTTATCACAAAGACGCCTCTTAGACTTTGTTCACCAAAAGATATCTAAAGGTCCCTTCTGAAGCATACTGTCAGTATTACCTGCTGGTGTCACTAATTTATACCCAGTTTGAAACATGCTTGTGAAAATTCTCGCAGTAATAATTGTATTATTACCTAATCTACCACCCATTCTCTCTCAAGACCCAATTCAGGGTTGTGCGGAGGAGCTAAAGCCTATCACAGTGGCCAGGATGAGAGGCAGGGTACACCTTGGCCAGGTTGCCAGTGTGTCCGAACATAAACATTACCTAATGTTTATGTTTATTTTGTCAACTTCATGGTTTTCTTGTAAATGAAACATCACTGTTTACTTTAAATGATCTCATTTCCTTTTCCTTCATTTTAAAATGAAGTCATTGGCTTTTGTTTCAAAATGGAAAAAAATGTTAAGCTTATTTTATCCACCAATAACATGATTGAATAAAATTAAACCGATCAGGAGAGCTGCAGTTCAGTAAGTGCTGTAATGGGCTAATATGATTTCAGCTAAAAGCAGGTACTGCTATTCTGATCCCTCTTTATAGCTAGTATTTGTTTACATTTTGTCTAACTGGTACCTGTAAAAGCAATCTGAATGAACTAATAGCAGTCTGTGCTTGTAACAAAGGTTGAATTACTTTGAAAACTGAAGAAATCCTATAAGTGTAGTACTTGTGATGTTCTGAAACATGTAATTTTTTGCTGATTTCTATGAGCACTTGGGGATCTTTATTTGTTGTTTTTTAACTGCCACAGTAAATGTCTATTACAGACCACAAAATGCCACAAGAAATATTTTATCCCCCACGTCTCTAGTTTAATGGACCTTAATGAGGTGATCACAGTAAAGCAAGTTGGACATACTAATATGTTTTCATATGAAATAATTTTTGCTATAATTACACATGGTGTCCAGTCAAGTGTTTTAAGACTTGAAACACTGACATTTCTGGAAATCATGCCAACCCATATTAGCTAGAAATAGTTTTAGTCTGAACAAACAGAAAAAGAGAGTTTTAGAAGCATCTATGTTCACTATTCGTCATACCTTGTGAAGCCCCTGCCTCATAGAACTTTTCAAGTAGAAAAACATTAAATCTTGACTAACTGTGGTTACTTCAACATGGATAAAGAACTACAGGCACTGCTGAACTTATCAATGCCAGCAGCAGCTATTGCTTTATCATGCTAGTAGTGCCTACATGCCAAGGAGGCAAACTTATTAAATGAACCTCATTCTGGACAGTGAACAATGTAAAAAGCTGTTTTAATATGAAAACAGAAGTTTGGACTTGGCCTCAGTTGCTGTTAGATTTTAAGACGCTATGTCGTGTTGTACATCTAACCCTTGCATAACATGTGCAGAGTGCAGACTCTTTGCATGCTGTCCTTAGGCCTGCTGTTTGTGAAAGACTGGGAAAATGTAAATGTGCCAGTGTGTGCAATGGAGAATATACAAGTCATGAAGGAGTGTCCTTACTTGGTGAGGACAATGGAGACAGCATCGTTGAGAATGCTTTCACCAAACACCAGCATATTAAGGACTGGGTCCACGTTGAGTGCATTGAATATGG
This sequence comes from Oreochromis aureus, assembly GCF_013358895.1. Lineage (NCBI taxonomy): Eukaryota > Metazoa > Chordata > Actinopteri > Cichliformes > Cichlidae > Oreochromis > Oreochromis aureus. The sequence continues at coordinate 16,484,355 of NC_052961.1, read as the reverse complement.
CGATGGTAGCTACGGGGTCCACAGCTGAGATCAGTGAGCCAAAGGCAAAGCTACAGCAAAGTAGAAGGGAATGAGAAAGATTTACTTAATTCATACAAGAAATTAAGACACAAACACATATGGGCAGTAAAAGAGGAAAAACATTTGCAAAATAAATAAGAGGAAGCAGGAGACAAGAAATATGATTTTTACTTTCTCTGCAGTCAGAATGCATACAAAGTAGCACACTTTAGTATTAGGAAAATATAAAATTAAAAGATTAACAAAAGTTTCCTGAAAAAAAATTGAAAAAACAAAACAAAACGCAGTAACAGGTGCAAAAATGCAGTAATTAAGAAATGGAGAGGCTGTATTGGGACTTTCCATCAGAAATTCTACAGGGAGTGCAGAATTATTAGGCAAATGAGTATTTTGTCCACATCATCCTCTTCATGCATGTTGTCTTACTCCAAGCTGTATAGGCTCGAAAGCCTACTAGCAAGTAAGCATATTGGGTGATGTGCATCTCTGTAATGAGAAGGGGTGTGGTCTAATAACATCAACACCCTATATCAGGTGTGCATAATTATTAGGCAACTTCCTTTCCTTTGGCAAAATGGGTCAAAAGAAGGACTTTACAGACTCAGAAAAGTCAAAAATAGTGAGATATCTTGCAGAGGATGCAGCAGTCTTAAAATTGCAAAGCTTCTGAAGCGTGATCATCGAACAATCAAGCGTTTCATTCAAAATGGTCAACAGGGTCGCAAGAAAGCGTGTGGAAAAACCAAGGCGCAAAATAACTGCCCATGAACTGAGAAAAGTCAAGCGTGCAGCTGCCAAGATGCCACTTGCCACCAGTTTGGCCATATTTCAGAGCTGCAACATCACTGGAGTGCCCAAAAGCACAAGGTGTGCAATACTCAGAGACATGGCCAAGGTAAGAAAGGCTGAAAGACGACCACCACTGAACAAGACACACAAGCTGAAACGTCAAGACTGGGCCAAGAAATATCTCAAGACTGATTTTTCTAAGGTTTTATGGACTGATGAAATGAGAGTGAGTCTTGATGGGCCAGATGGATGGGCCCGTGGCTGGATTGGTAAAGGGCAGAGAGCTCCAGTCCGACTCAGGCGCCAGCAAGGTGGAGGTGGAGTACTGGTTTGGGCTGGTATCATCAAAGATGAGCTTGTGGGGCCTTTTCGGGTTGAGGATGGAGTCAAGCTCAACTCCCAGTCCTACTGCCAGTTTCTGGAAGACACCTTCTTCAAGCAGTGGTACAGGAAGAAGTCTGCATCCTTCAAGAAAAACATGATTTTCATGCAAGACAATGCTCCATCACACGCGTCCAAGTACTCCACAGCGTGGCTGGCAAGAAAGGGTATAAAAGAAGAAAAACTAATGACATGGCCTCCTTGTTCACCTGATCTGAACCCCATTGAGAACCTGTGGTCCATCATCAAATGTGAGATTTACAAAGAGGGAAAACAGTACACCTCTCTGAACAGTGTCTGGGAGGCTGTGGTTGCTGCTGCACGCAATGTTGATGGTGAACAGATCAAAACGCTATGTAGCCTACATTCTAAAAATTCCCCCAAATGTAAATGCCTTTAAGTCATTTCTGAGAAATTCATTCAAATACAAATAAAATACACAGGCAAAAGTACTGCCGGAATGTGCTAGTTGCTAGAAAAAACACATGGGTGTGGAGTAACATACTGTGTTTGTACTGGTTATGTCTGTGGTAGGTGGATTATCCTGTTACTTGGAACTCCTAAAAGACAAACCCTTCAGATGCAGAGGGCACAGTTCAAACTAAGTAGGCAGAGGGTGTTATTAAGAATAGAGAAAAAAAAAAAAAGAAAACCACTAGTGAGTAAGTTTTGACCTTTTGTGGCTCAAGTAAAAATGGTAAATTCCAAGAGTTCAGTTCTCCACACTAGCAGAAAATGATCTCAGCTCATCTGTATGTGATTTCATCAGTGAAATGCATGTTTAGTCCAAGACTAGGCTTAACACTTGTCGGTCTTATCTGACACAGAAAAATTCTATCACAATGAAGTAAGAAAGCTAGCTCACAGTAAATTCTTAGAAAAAAAATCTCACCTATCAGTCATGGTCATCTTATAGATGACATCAGCCTGTGAGGAGGGTTATCATAAAACAAAACAAAAAAAACAGATTGTTAAGGTGCAAGAAGACCATCTGATTACGTCGATATCAGCAGAGTGTTACAGATTTGTACAATAAGGGGAAGTGATAATGGCGATGAGGCGATAATTTATTTGTGAGCATATCCCATTAAATATTTCCGGTACAAACAAAACCCTGACAGAACATTGGAAATATTTAACATGAGGTCACATATTCTTTAACTGAATGAGGTCTGTGTGTCACGGACCAGTGTTGATTACTAGATTAGTAGAAACATCACCTGGCCAAGGAAATAGATGCCTCCTCCAACTATGAAGGCAGAGATAGCTGTGCCGATCACAGCAAAGAGGGTAATGGAACCAATGTTCTGGAAGAAGTTACCCTGAAGACACGAGAACACGCAGGTTAAGTATTAGATATCGCCAGCATAAAAAATTATAGCATAATTTCACAGAGTGTTGTAAAAAACTAAAAAGACTGTGACATTTTAGTTGTTTGGAAAAAAATGAAGCTAGTTAATAATATTATAAATATATTCCATATAAACTAAAAACAAAGGGAGCAAAACTCAATTATCAAAACAGAAAACACAAACAGGTGATCTGCTTAAACCTCCTGCTGCTTTTGAATGATTTGTAGTTACTGCATTTGTAAATGTAACACACATAATAAAAAAAGGCTTCAGCTTATTACTGGGTTTCTCAGACTTTTGGTCTCATGAGTCTTATTTCCTCATGCCTAAAGGTCGGTTTTGTCCTTTATAAATATACGTGGTGGCTCTAAGAACACAAGGGTGTTGGTTGTGTAAATTGAGCTTCATACACACAAGTACCTTATGTAAAGAGTATCCAGATTCAAAGATGATTGGTGGCAGAAGCAAAAGGAAGAACATGTTGGGTCTGAACATTTCCTCCTCCTTTTAGAAAAAGAAAAAACAAAACATTTTATTGCTAAATAAACTGCAGCAGAGAGGCAACAAAATACTGCCTTTGACCTTGGTTTAGAGCTGCAACTGGCCAATAGTAACAAACTGATGAGGTACAAGTACAATTGCAAGTGTCTTTACTGTAAAGTGAGACATGTGCAAACATTGAGTCATAGTTTCAAATGTAAAGAAACGATTTGAAAACGTTAAAGGGAAATGTAACTGGTGCTATTCAAAGAAAAACAGCACTTAAATAATTTGGACTGTTTTTACACATTTGGCACTGTTAATCTAAACAGGAATCCTTAGCAATACTGTTGAATATGTTAATGCAATAAGTATGTACATGCCAGTAAATGATAAAACACTAACTTGTGGTTACACATTCAACAAACACTCCACATTATTCATCTGACACATGAAAGCCGGTTCAGTGACCATCAGCTGACCTAATGAGTCATGGGGGAGGGGAAAGGGTGAGGTGGAGGGGGGCTGCCTGAGCTGTTATAGTTACAGCTCCTTATCTGACAAAACAAATTTGGATGTCGACTCCTCAACAACGAGCACGCACACACACACACACACACACACACACACACACACACACACACACACACAACAGGTATTTGTCTAGGGACCGCCTGCCCTGCCTTCCTATTAGGCAACTCACCATTCTATTAGAAGCCTTTCAACACGTTCACTTCAACATGCTGTAAACAGACATATAAGCTCCCAAATGTGCTTTTTATCTGTGAGCTCATCATTCATACAAACAAGAATATACACACAACACACACACACACACACACACACACACACACACACACACACACAGGGACCTTGGCTCTCTGATTATTTCAGCAAAATAATGCAATCTTTGTTGCTTCTCAGCTAAATGGGCCAGCCTCCAAGATCAGGCACAGGCATCATGTGCCCATGCCTTACGCTCTAGCTGCCAATGTGTCTGTGCATCATGCACCGTGTGCTCTTGTGTTAGCTAAGTGTGTTTGGACGGGTGTGTTCTTGCCATAATCAATCTTAATAATACAAAAGTCAACACACAGTATGCATTAATAAATGTTCATGCACAAGTTAGCATGAACATGCACAAGTTAGCGGTTGACACGGCAGTTGTTTCTGTTAGAAAGTTTGAAAAAGGCAGGGCCATATTTACACCACCCAGTCAACAATCTCCCCCTTTGTATTATGAAAGCCTGTCATGACAGCTGGTTGAGCCTGAATTTCAATCCCAACAACCCCAGGAGCAGATGGACGTTTAGACAGTTATTGCCACATTTGATGTGGCTTTCCTGAAAAGTATTGCAACTCTGGCAACGTCTGACTGTTTAATTAGATCCGGAACTTTTTTCTCACATACACAATCCCAATCCACAATCCTCCAATTTACTATTTGAGACACTATTTTTATAGAATTTGATATAAAACATTAAGTAGTTAATAAAAAGGTTTAAGAACTGTTAGGGGTAGTATATTTTAATCAAAAATATGCTGGCAAAACTTCTTGCATATTCTTCTGCTTTTAGGTATTTATTTTTTCCCTTTCTAAGTAATTATTTAGAATTGAAAGAGTATAACTGGAGTGATATAAGATGAGACAGAACCACAAAAAAAAAAAATAAACCAAATGTGTGGGTGCAGGAGCAGTCATTTTAGTTCAGATGGTAAATTTCTCAATATCAACAAAACCATGGCTACAAGCACAGAGGGTCAAGCATTGAGGACAGCCTGCGGAGGATGTACTGTATGCTTTTGCTAAAAGGCTATGCCCTTGCCTACTTTGTTTTTCCATTACATTCAAATTTCAGGAAAAGTAGACCAACTCTTGCTTCCAGGTTACCAGTTTCTCTCGACATTTAGGTCAAGCAGCAGTCTTCAGGCCAGGTGCTCAGGAATGAATATTAACACCAGAGACACATGAAAGTATGCCATGCGTGCACTGCAACCTGACATCTACCACTGTACTCCCGAGGCATCAATGCACGTGTTTCTTTAATTCAAATAAAAATGCCTACTGGGAGGACTGAACAAGTGCACATTGTTTTTTCTCTACACATACCTCAAAAGATTCTCATTAATTTACAGATAAGAGACTGGCTAAAAATTGAGTGCAATAAATGATATTTATCAATTAATAAAACAATTAAATAAATTGTTAAATAAAACAGTCTAAAGGAGAAATAATTGTTCTTTAGAATTTTGGGGCAAACAACTGTTGTTGGGCATTACATTTACAAAGCACTAGACTTTAGGCAAGATAGCACTGTAGTGACCTCCTGAAACTATGGAGAAAGTTATGGACTGATGAGGAGTAATGAGATTACAGAAGCACTGGTATTAGTGGACATCACAGAAATCTGTTGTAAGAGAAGGAAAGATGAAATGGATAAAACCAGAAAGCTGACGATGGGTATACTCTGGAGAAGAGCTGATACAGAGGTTGAACTAAATGAGAAAAGATGAATGCCAAAGATGAAGAGAACACAGTTAAAAGAGAGTTGAGAGATAACAAAAAATATGAGTGCAGATGTTGAAGAGACCTTCATTTATAGTACAGGGTCCCTGGAGGCTTGATTTTGACAACCGGTGAAATCACCACATTAAAAAAAAAAAAAAGCACAAAAAAGCCCCTAAAACCACAATTAAAACTTCTCTCATTCTGTCGCTCTCTCTCTCCGTGGCGTGGGAGACATCTATTAAAATATGTGCAGCCCTTTGGGGCTAAAAAACACCACTGCTCCCACAGAAGCAAAGTGACAAGCCCGGATAGGACAATACAGAAAAGCTTAAACAGAGAGAGAGGTCTTGTTTGGAGTACAAATATTCTTGTTTATCTCTCTCTCCTTTGGCAATGAGACAAATTTCTACTATTGTAATACTTAATACCAGCATCCTACTTCCGCAATCTGTGTCAGAACACATGGGAGAGACGGGCGGATAAAGGTAAGTATAAGGGAAAAGCAGAGAGGCTTTCCCTGCATGTGCTAGAAAAATGAATACAGGAAAAGGCTCTCTTTGTATGGTGGGTTGTAGTAAGTGCACTGAAGATAGAAAGCTCAGTTGTCAAAAGCAAAGACAGCAGATTGGTGGTAAAAAGGAAAGAGCAAATCGAGCAATAACAGGATGCTGCTGCCTGAGGGAGTTGTACACCCTTCAGGCAGGGTATAGGGCAGTCCTCCAGGCTGGCAAGATTAACCAAGTGGGCCAGCTGTAGAAATGTTCTAGTTGGATGAGGTGGCGCCAGCCTTACAGGCAGCTACCAAAAGACATTGATCAGGGAGAATAGATCCCTTTAATTAACTCTAAAAATAAAACACAAACCTACAAACAAAGGTACAATTTCAAAACAGCTGCAATTAAAAGTAAACAATAAAAAAAAGCCTGCTTACAGAAGCCCAGTTCTGCCACTGGCAATCTTACTTCAAACTGGTTTCATTGTGCTTCATGGAAGCTTTTTAAAAACAAATAGGTCAGACATAATTCATTTGCATTGTGTCCTAGGTCTTTTCAGGTCTCAAATGGGCTATAAACCACTTAGCATATCCATGCTCCTGCAGAGAAGCAGCTGCAAGCCATAGTGTAATTCATATTACTTTACTACTATTGAAGTCACTGCCGCCTAGACATAGACAGGAAAGCAGGCTTGTTTGCTACAACTTAAACACAAATAAAGACATAGAGCAGTCTAGAGATTCACAGGACTGGGGCAATGTGTGGAAAGGGGCTCCAGGGGCTCTGGTTACTAATGTAGATGACTCAGCAATACCCTGGGGCCTCCAAGCTTAAAAGACAATGGGACCCTGTGTGCAAGAAACATTGACATAACCTGTCCTCTTTTCCTGTCTCCCTTTCACTCTGCATATCCTTCCCTGTCTACCGCTCCTGTTCACTTGTTTTCTAACTCACTTGCAGAGAACAGGGAATGCTAATTAAAGGGTCCGAGAACTGCAGGGGGAAAAAGGCTTGTGGGGGGGGGGATACCAAGCACAAGAATGGTGCATGTCACAGGTCGATAACAAAGTTTGCATGATATGAATTATGAGATTTGTGACAACAGGAACCAGGAAATTAATGAATGAGTGAAGAAAGAAATACGATGCAAAGATGAAAAACCAAAACAGATGTTTTGGGCAGGCGTGGGAAGGGATTTTCTGGGGAATTTGTTGCATGAAAAGTTACTACAAGTTACAAGACTGTGCATTACGTAGGAATGCAGCTACACTAAATATGATCAATCACTGTATCTATCCAAAGTATAAAATGGGCAAAGGTTTTAGAGAATACTTGTGTATATTGTTTGTGCGTTTATGGGAATGTAATTATTTTACTCCATGCTAAGAAAATTAAGCAAAATTAAGAACCACAAATTTTGAATCTGAGAGCAGTGAGTGTAGTGTGGAGACAAGAAAGGTTGCTATGGGTTAAGCTGTGGACATGCACTGCATATATGTATTTGTTTGTGTGCTTGCGGTGTAGAAGAATGTGATTATTTTACCTAATGCTAAAGTAATCAAAACCAAAAAAATACATTTTAAATTTGGACCAAGTGCAGTGCTGACAGAAGAAAAAGAACCATGTTGAAACCCAGTAAAACTATACCTTCCAGTTGGCCAGTTCCTGGAACTCAATGATCTTAATGAAGCCTCCCATTAGAATCCCTGGAAAGAGTAAGGAAACACCAGTGTTTGAAAAAAAAAAGTTTACTACTTAATTTCATGAAAATCACGCAACACATGCTATTTTAGTGGTTGACAGTAAATACCTCATAAATGTCATCATAGTTCAAATATAACTTGTTTAAAAAAAGCTACTGTTATACTTTTGTCTTTGAGAACATCCTGCTGGGGCTTCAGTTCTCGACACAACCCAGCAGAGCATTAATTAGAAGGGTGATGAAACACAAAGCTTTGTATAGAGCCGAGAAAAGGAGATAGATAAGATGAAGACAGAAATTAAACACAAGCCTCAAAGCTGTGTGTAAGTTCTAGATATAGTGGCAGATGGAGAGTGATAGTGCAGAGGAAGACATACAAAGAATAGATGGGAAAAAGGAACTGATGAGGAAGGAAAAGCAGTCTTTTCTGATTTGTAAGCAGTGTGTTATCGCTCTTCAGCAGAGTCCCCTGTGACGAGGCCTGTCTTATATGCAGCAAGCAGGTCTTGCAAAAGCACAAGGCCTTCAGGGTCAAGACAGACGAGTGTCACTGAATTATAGTGAGTGTAACTGCACAGGCATGTAAAGAGGAAGCTGGTGGAGAGAATTAGAAAGAGAATTAACCTAAATCGACCGCACAGAGGAAGCAAAGCTGCACCTCAGGAGAAAAATTAAATACATCTTGTTTTTGTTTTTTTTTAATTAATAAGTACTTCTTAAATATTGAATAAGGCTGCAAATCGCACCAATGAGTTAGTGTTTGCTCATCTTAAATCACACAGACAACCTAAAGAAAAACGATTTTCCTTAGGTCGTCTACCCTTTCTTTCATTTTGTCGCATAACACAGATGAAAACTGAGTCTGTGTGTGTGTATAGAATATATGACTAATATATGAAGTCTTGTGAAAAACTAATTACCCCAGCCACAGGATCTGGGTACCTTGCTGTTGTGGAGTCAACCATGAACTCCTCTGTATACCAAAGTATTTTTGCTTTAAATATGTGGCTATCTGTGTGAAAGTTAAAGGTTGGAAAAATTGGGTCATGCAACAGGACTGAATGGCTGAAAAAAGAAAAAAAGAAAAAAAAGAATCAAGGTGCTGCAATGGCCCAATCAAAGTTCAGATGTCAACCTGATTGAAATCCTTAACAGAGCTGTGCGTGAAGAAATTCCAGCAAAATTCAATGAACTGAAGCAACGTTGTAAAGAAATTCCTCCACAATGCTGTGAGAGACTGTTCATTTATACAAAAATCAATTACTTCAAAGTTTTTGCTGGAAAGGTTCTTCTACAAGCTACTGATTCATGTTTTTAACAAGAATGCAAAGACATCTTAATGTTTAAAACAATCCATATGCTTTGGTGCAATTCATCCACTGTCTGAAATAAGCCATTTCTGCTCTTCTGCCTTTAAGGCCACACTCATTTGAAGGAAAATCCTCGCAAACAGAAGGTTCAAACATTAGATAGTTGAGGCTGCTCTGCAATGAGCTCTTAATATCAGATTGAGGATTACCCTCTTTGACATAATAAAGTTCCTTACAGAAAGTTCATTGTAAAATGTTAAAAACTGGTGATTCAGATAAGTCTGAAGCCTAAGCTTTTTATCTAAATTAAATGGAAATATGTTGACATAATTGAATTTTTTTTGTGAACGTCCATTAATCTAAATATAAATATGACAGATAACAAGAAATAAAATTCTGCTTTAATTACTTGGACAAATACACTTATGATCTTAGAATTTTAGTATGATGCCAAATGCAATTACAAATTTAATACATAAGCAGTACTTACCTAAGGACACAACAGCCACACTCTCTGGAAGAAAATGCAGCTTGAACTTGATGAGCAGGTGCACCAATATGATGCAAATACCTGGGGGCGAGTGTGAAGAGAAACATACATCCATGTTAATAAAAGCACACAATCTCCCAAATATTACAATATTTTCATCTTTTCGCAAGCTGCCTTCCTTCCAATAACCAAGTACACAGGGATGTCAATGAGAGATGAAGAGTAACATTGAGCTCCAATTAAATTTTTTAATTAAATTTCATTTCTTGAACACTGAATCCAGGAGATTTACTGATTAGATCTAAATTATTTGTCATAGGGGAGATGCTGAATTAAGGCGAAATTCATTCATGCAGCAATGAAATAAAAGGCAACTTTACAATATATACAACTATGTGGTTTCTAAACTGCTCTTTGAGATGATTTTTCCATTTTCATAGTTTAGAAAACATTTTTTTTCCATATGCTTCTTTAAATCAATGAAATGTTTTCTTAGTTTACAACTAAAACTGCATGCTTTTACAGTGTAAATCAGTCTAAATACTAAGTACATGCGTCATTTATGATAGTATCTTGGTTTATGATCTGACAGCAAGATAGTGGACTAATGTGCATAATGGCTACTTTAGGTGGTACTTCATGGACATTCAGTGTGTAACCACATCCTTCTCTATATGCACTGGTATCATCCTAGATCACTATCTACAAACTTGATTTAATAAAACACTAAATTGGTCCTCCATTATTATGAGTACGGGATAAAATATGCATGCTTTGTTAACCACAAGAGGCATATTTCCTGCTGTAAAACAATTTACTTCTTTTGGTCTATCCTGTTTGCTCAGACAAACAGTGATCCTGTACAGACAATATGGAGTCATACTTATTCGGTGATGGGTGAAAACACACTAACCAATAACAAGCAGGCTGAAGAATATGGTCATCCCGCTGGACTGTTCTTCTTCTTGGGCCTTAACCCCTGTCTGCACTGGGAGAATGGGCTTGACTGTTGGGGGTGCCGGGGTAGTTGGCTTGACAGTAGTTGTTGTTGAGTGAAGGGTGTCATTGCTGTAGTTGTCGGTGGTGTCATTGGACTTACTGCAAGGTGACAGACAAGAGATTAGATTCAGAGGTGACTATGTCAGCTATCTCAATAAGGCTCAGTTATGTCTTGCATTGAAATAGCCTAAATCAAAATGCCATCTAAGTTTAAGTTAAGCAAAGCTGAATGGAGCACAGAAAAACATTTTATCTATTTACCCAGTTTAAACACATGGAATGCAGATTTTGTTTTGATGGAATTATGTTTGTCTATGTATTTTTGTACTTGTGATATTAGAAAGTATAAATATTTATTTGGCTTCCATACAAAAAACAAAATTAATTTGGCTTGTACCGTGTATTCGTTACTGATAATATATTAACATCACTGAAATTATTTCTGGCTAGGTACAATATGCCAAATGAATCCAGAGAGAGTAGTGAAATTAGTTTTTGACGTCTCTGACCTGAGCGATGACCCATCCTTCTGTAACTCGTTTGAATCGAGGTTCAAACCATGTTCTTTTTCATGGTTTTCTACTGTCTGCCCTTCTTCGGCTATAATATTGTCCTGTTGTTTCACATTTCCTCCATCGTCATCTCTCTCATGCAAGGACAGTGAGTTTTCCCTCTCTGCTCGCTCTGACACACACAAACTTATGAACAACAGCAAAAAGGACAAGGCTTTAACACTAACGCCTCTCATCCTCAACCGACTTTTTTAAAACACCAAAGCTACGTTTTGTAATTTAAAAAAGTAAAAAAAAAAAAGACCGTCTGTTTCACGTCGACAGCTCCATGTATCTGTTGACATTACGACTCTACTTCCGGGTAAAGCTTTTTCTGGGAGTTGTAGTTTTTCTAGTTACTGTGCAAGGTGGCATAAACTAAGAGTAAGGGAAAAATCAAAAGTTGTTGATGTGGTTTTAGTTTAAAAAGATAGATAGATATAGATATTGGTCAGTGAATAATCCAACTTTCATGTGTACATACCAAATGTTGGCGTTTACAATTCTTGTATTTTCACTTTCCCATGAGCCATTGTAATCTCACGTCAACCGTCTTCTTGGTGCCTCGTGGGTATTGTAGTTTTATTGTGGCTCGCGCTGTCTGCGAAGTACCAGATGTGTATTACATAACACTAAAACACCTTCCACCTTGTACTGAGTGATATAAGATGCCTGCGAAGATTCTGCAATATATAGTGTAAAGTAAAAAGAATTTAAAAATTTAAAAGGTCTGCCCAAATACGTAATAGAGGTCTGTGTTTTAAATGGACAGATTTTAGGGCTTCTAAGTTACAAATAGTCTTGTATTTATATCCAAACTGTGGTCACAGTATACTCATGGAAGGAGGGACTGGACAGCCAGCGTTTACCCGAACATACATCCCCTAAGATTTTTTTTTTAAATCCCAATATTGCTAATAAACAAGCCAACAGTTACAAGATATTAGCTCAAGTAGTGCTGTGAAAAGCTCTTTAACCATTACGCCATAACGTCTACAACGTCTATTGAAGCGGGCATCTTATTCGAAATTTTGCTAGCCGGTGTTACGTCGTTAAACGTCGAGCTCGTATATGTTTGCTAGGCCTGAGCTGAGCTGCTGTGAACGCCCACTTCAGCTACTGCTGCTTTTTTCCTTTTTTTTTTTTTTTTTTTTTTTTTGCGGAGGGACAGTTCCATTCATAGGGCTGGGCAGGCGAGGCAAGGCAAAACGCAGGAGCGGCAACACCATCGGCGACTACTGTGGAACCCAGATGATGGTCTTACACTGAGTATATCAGGCCAGTTCAAAGTGTGCTGCCGGTATCAGACCTTTTGTCATCGGACCCGCCGCGAACCTAAACCAAAAAAGTAATGGAATTTAAGTGCATTTCCTGAATATTGGTGGTCCTATACTCGACCTGCCGCGGAAATAGACGGACTTCCTAGACGCCTGGCTCTCCCCTGCCGCAGCCCTACCACTCCACTCGGCTCATTTAACACACACCGCCACCGGACTACTGGCTCTGGCATCTGGATACATCGAAACGGGTCTGCCATCGTTTTAGAAACGCGAACGTGCCTGTGTGTGCTTCTGTTGCCTGTATAATGCCGACACATTTGCGGTTCCGGAGAAGGTCATTCCTTGGGCTTTTATTCCTTTTTACACTGTCCACCTCGGCACTATATTTCATCTACTCCGCCCCCGGAATCGGTAAGTCAAGTCAAATTGATGAATTTATTACAAAAATTATTGGTGATGAGGATGTAGTGAGGTTGTTTGTATGGGCTGTTAGGTCATGTGTGACAGCTCGGCTGAGAAAAGACGTTGCCATGCGCCTGTACTCATCTCCCAATCTATGATGATGATGATGTCCATCTGGGATGCTGGAGTTCAGTCTATAATATCCATGTACCTGGACACTATAATAATAGTATCACTGATGAGCGTGGCTATTATATTCATGCCGATGTTAGCAGGCCTAACGGCTATGATTATACTGCTCATCGTAACGTCAGGCAGCACAGAACAAAATGTGGTATTCTGGCCCTCATTTCAGATACCCTGATGTCACTGATAGACTTATCAACGCCGAATCATATGAATTTTACAGTTCTCTCCCTCTCTATCTCTCTTTGATATACTTTATGAATCTTGGATACATGAGCCTTAATGACATCTGCGGTGTCAACCTGAGCATAGGGATCACTTACAAGCGAGTCATTCCTGGATCATATGCCGCCTGTTAGTCACATGCAATTGTGTAATATCACATGTCCTGAATACCTCCTATAATTAATTCATTAACGTTTCTCATCATCTCCACCCTTCTCCTGTTCTTTTACTCTCTGTTTGCGTTACTGAGTGTGTGTGTGTGTGGACATCCCCGTCACCTCAGCATCTCGAACATCCTTATTTTAGGGCCTTGTAGCTTCAGCCGTGGCCCATTCATCCTATCAGCCTGGACAACTAGGTATGCTATTTTGGACTAACAGCTACCCAATTTTAGCTCATTCTTCCGCGCTTATCTTGATATACACCTAATAAAATGTGGACTTTTACCTCCGCTTATAATAAGTTTCCACTAATTACCTTTAAGAACATTGACGACCCTTGATATTCACCTAATAAAATATGGACCTTGCCTCCAATTGTTCCGCTGACTAGATTTAAGAACGCTGACAGATACGATAAGAAGCACTTATTGTCACTGTTTACTGGGATGCAGTGACATTACAAAACACATGGCATACATCCATACATAGGCTATGCCCAATCACACACGATCATTTTCAGCCTGTCACAGAACCATATAGCATAAGGAAAAAAAACAAAACAGAAAAAGGCAGGCTATAATAGGACGTTTTGGTGTTTAATATGTAAATAAGGAGCAAAAGCATGGTTTTGAATATTGATCTATTTTTAGACGAGGAGAAAAGGAAAGTTAACAGATATTTTTGAGGAAGTCAAGATTGCAGTTAAAAGTGCTTAAAAGTTAGAAGTACTTTGATGCTTTGCTATTTACTGAGTGGATGTCCTGTTTGGGTTAACTGTGCTGGTAGTTAAAGTCAGGCTCTCTTAGTGAAATGGTAACTGCTTGTTTTAGTTCTATTCTTAGATGTCACAAATCATCAATCTGAGCCAAAATAAACCAAGAGATTGTTTGTCTGAAGAACAGCTTCTTTCCTCTCGTTTCTCCATGTTTGAATAAAATAGCAAGACAATTACTTTTTCCACCCTCCCACCACTATCACTACCACCACCACAATAAAAAAAGAGGATGACATAGAATGTAGTGGACTTTTGCCTTTGCTTATTATAAGTTTCCACTAATTAGCTTTTGATGAAACACTGATATTCACCTAATAAAATATGGACTTTGCCTCCAATTGTTCCGGTAACTAGATTTAAGAACGCCGACAAAGACGTCACTGTGTACAGGGATGCAGCAACATTACAAAACACATTGTTGCGAAGGTATGGATGCATGCAGTCATGCACATGATAACTTTCACAAAACTATACAGCAAAAAAAAAGAAGAAAAAACAAACAAAGCAGGATGAGATAAGGTGTTTGCATGTTTAATGTGTAAAGGAGCAACAGCATGGTTATGCATGCATAAATAATTTCCACATGGTACATAATTACCCCCCCCACACACACACACACACACACACACACACACACACACACACACACACACATACACACACACACAAAGATGACATTCATGTGATCTAACTGTAGCCTTTCTAAAACATCAAAGAAAAAGCTTTTACTTCTTCCTCATCTAAATGGATATTGATCTATTCACGCTTTTTACCAGCTTTGGGCACCTTAATCAATAATCAAATCAATTCTCATATGGAGAAAACATTGCTGACAGGAATAGCCTGTGTTGGGTCTGAGTAACAGAGACCAATGATTTCTCTAAATGTGAAAATTCTTCATTTAGTTGACTATTTTCCAGCTCGAGCATTGATGGTGTCTGGTAACTGACGGAGAGGTGCACATGCCTGTATTCTTCTTCCTAGGTGTCAGCTATTGTGTGGCTGCAATGGTCACATAGATTAATGGGTTTGGTTTAGAGGCAGAACAAGAACCAGAAGCGCCAGTCTATTAATTATAGATGGTAACCAGGAAAACAAGGCAGCTTTGCTGCTGTTACTAAAAGCCTCACTTTAGTCTTTTACACTTGGGGAGCCTGGGTGAGCTCTGGCAGCAGACCTTAACTGAAGGTTTGTCAATGGTGCTTAAAAAGGGAGTGGTTTTGTTCTTTATTTTTAACCATATGTTGTGATCTTTTATCTTTTATTCACTGGCAGTGATATTGATTCAGAGACATAAGCAGAAGTTTCACATTCTGTGGTCAGTGATGCATCAGTGAGCTGGTAGCATGTCTCACAGACACACAGAAGTATAAATTGAATATCTGAAACAATGGCACAATGATACAGTTCGATTGAAGTTTCCCCAACAGGATACATCATTTTGAATGGCTTTAATCTCTTGGACCTACGTGCCTACCTAAAATAAGTTCATAATAATGATACAGACAAGTTGAATGATAAATCAACAATCAGACATACAAAATGCTGTTACCTGCTGTGTATACTTTGAGTATTAAAAACTGTCGGGTTGACATTTTAATGTTAGTTTTGATCTGATAAACTGTGACCACACTTTGCACATTGTAGTCTGAACTTCCCTTAGCTTTGACCACATTTTTAAGAGTTGACCAATGGAAATGCAGTTCTCAGAACGTTTTTCTGTGAAACGGCTGCTACATTCTACACAAATATTCCAAGAAAATACTTAGGAGTAGCTTTACTTTTGCAGTTGTTTTCTCCCAGCATGCAATGTGCGTTTAATAAGTTAAACAACAAAATCCTGTACCATTAAGCAACACGTATGACCATCTTTCCTCCCTTTGATAAATGTATGAAATACATCATTTTGGGCTGTCACACATTTTAATGTGAACAGATTTACTGAAAAGTAAATCAGAATAGTTCAGAGTATAGAGAGGAATTTTCACAATTAAAAAGGGCAAGAGGGTTAGGAGGGGAAATGAAGAGGGGAGGATGAAAGAGCTGAACTGAGCTCCTTTCCTTCTGCTGGTTTGCACATTGGGGAACCCATCCAGTGCACCTGAACAGGGCTTCCTATGATACTCAGGTGGCTTTAGTGCACCATGCCCCAATTTCACAGCTTACTCTCTCTCTCTTTGCCGCTCTCTGTGCACTTTCTGCCTCCTTCAGTTTCTCTGTCTGCATGTACTCATATCCACTGATACCACATCCTCTATGTTGTCCCTGACCACGGATGCTGACTGATGCAGACTGGGGATGCAGGGCACAGCTGGGCCTGATAGAAGCAGTTTATTTAATTAAAACATGTGAGGATCCCACTGGAGCGAGCGCTAGGGAAGACAAAGCCTCTATTTATAGGTCTGAACACCAACACGCACACACACACACACACCTCCATATCCAGGGAGAGCAAGGAAGACAAGAAACCAGGTGCCTCTCTTTGACACTGGAGACCCTGTTTACCCTTCTGTCAAAATAGAAAAGTGCAGGCGAAACTCCTTCTGTAATGACATTTCCATTTTACCTTGTACCTGATTCAAATCTAGGTGTGCCCTATTGAGTCATTCTTGTTTTGTTTTTTTAAATTGCTTTACGCATATGAAGCAATTATGGGAAGACTACTACAAAGCAAACACACACTGAACCTGTGTGGTTACCACACATCCTCTCGGCTGCACAAGAAATGTTTCTCTTGCCCTAACTAGCTATTTAGAATTTCTAAATGTAGACTGTCAAATCTAATGTGAATTTGCTAAAATAATCTATAAAAATATTTTTTTTGTTTTGTTTTCTTTTGTTTTGTTTTTTTAGCAATATCTGCAGGATTAATCTCTTCTTTCACTGAAACATGCTTCGGAAATCATAAAAGGATTTTTTTTTTTTTTTGAACTCATAGAAACTCATAAAAGAAGTCATGAATTAGGTGTGAATCGTGAATCGTTTTATTTCAGTGTACCTAAATATCTTTTGCAATGTAATCACACCAATCAAGCAATTTCTTATCTTGTGCTAATGAAAACCATAACTTTCATTTGCAAAACACATTTTAGCATGTTTGAATTTCAACATATTTGTAGTTTATGGCTACACATTTAAATTATGTAACATGTGGCATTTTGTGTGTTTAAAAACGTATATATTTATTGCTATAGAATTATTCCCAGTGGATGTCCATGAAATGTAATTTTAAAAAAGTCTATTTCTTGTAGCTTATTTTCTTACAATAGATCACCACTTGCAGAATCCATTTGCAGTTGATAATCTAACTTCCATCACAATGTCATTTCTTGTTCGCTTTGTAGTAGTACTATAGTATGATAAATAAATGCTAAAGGCATTCTCCCCACCCTGTCTCAAGAAATTACTTGCAGAAGGACCACATTCTGAATTTTTGCTTGGCAATGTGCCCTTTCCTCACTTTACGGGCAGAGCAATCAGGGCAGTTCCATGTTGTAATGCTGCTTGCAGTGTGTTCCTGAGCAAGCTGTTTTCCCAGAGCATTTTCCATTTCCTCTGGCCACGCCCACTATGTGTTGCAAGTGCGAACTTGTATGATTCACTTATGTGCATCTATTTGTTTGTGCAGCCACTTCCTGCCTGGAAAAGTTTCCAACTTAAGTGGCTACCTTACTTCGGGATCATTTGAATCCTAATTTGAGTAAAAAATTACTTCTGAGGTGGGAAGGTTTACGGGAGGAAGACTCTTATAATGATAAGACAGATAATATTTTTAAATTTGCAGTTTGGAATTTCTAGGGAATCCCACATTAGGTCTGCATAGTACATGTTTGTAACAACAACATGTTCAAATGCAGCCCTGTTACTCTAGTCTGAATGGGGTAAATCATTAATTTTGTCAAGGTGCATTACACTTTAGTTCATTATGCTTAATGGATTTGTTAAATCTGTACTTTGACTAAGAACAAACAGGCAGTTGATGAGCATTTTAAGCACCACTAGAAGAACTAAAATCCAAATAAGTACTAGTTGTAGTAAAACTGCCTCTGTTAAGTCTTGTATTGTTGGTGTTTATACGCAGAGTTTGAAAGCATGGCTGATGCTAATCACAGAACTAAAAATTGGCTGTACTCCAGTAGAGATCCACTTGTAATAATAATGGTGTCTGTGCACTGCAGTGTTAAGTGAGTGTGTATGCGTGTGTGTATTTAAGTGCAAGTGAGTAGAGTTGTCTCTGGAAAATGCGGCCTGTTGTGTGTCATAATACTTGGAGCCCATTTGTGCTTGATGGGTCAGTTACTTCTGTGCTGATGCTGGTGTCTCAATGTTAATGCCTGAGCTTCTCTGGCACTCTTAAAGCAATTTATCCTGGTCCTAGAGGCCTAGTGTAGTACTATTCTTACTCCCTCTAACACCCTCCTGCTACATGAAGTTGCTGGAATTAGCCAGCAACCTCAGGCTAATTTCCAGAAGCTAGAGAGAGCCAGGGTGAAATATTAACTGTGTGCCAAGCTGCCTCAGGTGGATTTCATTGTGAATAGACAAGCGTGCTGAATAGGGATTAATTATGTAGCTTTAACTTTTGTGACTCTCTTTAGACAGCTGCAAATGGACTTCTCTGATTTAATAGTAAGTAGAAAACTGTATGAAATCTAAACGCACACAAAGTTGAATGCCTGAGAGTCCAGACACTAAAATTCCTCTACTTTGGTGTTTGACATTTTCACTGCAGTTGCCATGGTTCCCTCAGGACTTGTTCCCATCCAGGACTGACTAGTTTTTATTGTCACAGGAACCATAGAGACATGCCATCCTGGTTCCCATGATGGTCTGTATGATGACAAATCGTCATTGATTCAGCCATTATAGTAATTTGGGATTTTGGATAGAGACATCTCTTTTGGATTGAGATTGTATAGATAGGACCTCTCAGTAAACTTCATTAGAACTAGTATAAATAAAACAAAGTAACCCTGACGGGTCAGAAGACCGCTTGCCTCATTATTTCAATAAACACATATAAATTGTTATTTCTGCTTCAGTGTAGACCCTTTACCTCTGCACATGCATTTACACATATGAAAAGGACACGTGACTTAAAACTCTGCCACTGCAGGAAGCAGTAAACAAGATTAAATTGATTAAACTGTAAGTGTAGTGAAGAAATTAAAATAACCTGATACATGTTTATTGTGTGATATTCTTTACATGATGTGTTTGAGTGAAGTTTTCAATATATAATAAATATAAATATATTGACAATCAGTGTCCAGCCTACTACTGGTCATTCCTGATCTTTCTAATTTCCTTCATCGATGAATACAACTTTTACATACGGGTTGCAGACAGTAGTGTGAAAATACCAGTCACCAGTTCCAGATATGTCACCAGATATTCTACTAAGATATT
The DNA here is from genome assembly GCF_013358895.1 of Oreochromis aureus. Taxonomy (NCBI): domain Eukaryota; kingdom Metazoa; phylum Chordata; class Actinopteri; order Cichliformes; family Cichlidae; genus Oreochromis; species Oreochromis aureus. The sequence continues at coordinate 16,464,839 of NC_052961.1, read as the reverse complement.
CATGTACACCTCTCTAGGACTTACAGAGAATAGGCAAAGCAGAGTAACTAGTGAAGCAGAGTAATGGTTTGGTAGCAATTGATGATTATTAACTGGCACAACCTACCTGAGTATTGTTGTTGTTGTTGTTCTTTTATGAACACAGAGCTAAGATCATCTAATGACTGCTATCAGCACGATAACGGGCATGTACAAGCTCATTTAATTTTAGACAGGTTGCCTAAATGTGAGAATGATTTCCTTGTAGTCAAATAACCAACTGTATCACCAGATCTCGATCCAAAAGAGTGTGTTTGGGATGTGGGGGAACAAAAGATGAGTAACTTGAAGGTGCTGCCCACAGATCTGCAACATCTGTGTAGTGCTATCATGTCAACGTGGATCAGAATCTCAGAGGAATGGTTCAAGCACTTTGATTTTGATAGAGGCCACAAAGAATAAAGGTGAGGGTCTATTTGGTAGTAGTAGAGAGAATCTAATACTGAAGTGAAAAGTGCTGAACAGTTGACTTAATCTCAGCAGTGTTGGTTTAATAAATTATGATAAAGAATCTAAACTCTGATTTACTCAAATTTAAAATGTCCTTCTCATTTTATTTTATTGGTTTGTTCTTGTTTTTTTTTACTTGTAGCTTCTTTAAGATACAAGTAGAAGGGCATAGCAAGCACAGTCATATGCTTCTTAATCATTTTTCTGTAAAATGACTCCTTAGCTGCCTGGATATTTGATCAACAGATAGCTAGTGGAGGTGAGTGTTGGTATACCACTGCTTACACCTTGATTATAGTCTGTTATGGACATGGACAGCTAGAGACAGTACAGCAGAGTAGTCATTCCTCTTAAACCTTGATTATACTCTGTTGCGGACAGTTGGAGACAGACACGGAAAGTAGTCGTTCCTGATATTCTTCTTTGACGTCTGGGACTGCATCTGGGACACATGCACAGTTGATGTATTGTAATGTAAAATCCCTGGGGTGGAGTTCAAGCATTCTCAAAAAATTAGCAGGCACATGTCCATAGGGACCCTCGCATTTACTGTATGATGACAAAATTTCAGTTGCTCAGACCCTAACGGACTCGCAGAAACAAGAAAGTATAATTAAGGCCTTAGCTGGAGGGCAGTGAGTTATTTTAGAGGCTTACTGAGGGTCTTGTGTTGGGGCACTAATCATTTATGTAACCTAATCATCTGGGGGAGAATCCCAGTCTTTGTTGACCTGGTCTGAGCCTCCCTTTGTTTTTGAGACGGTTACCGTGGTTACTTTTGGTCAAATGTTTGAGGGCAGTCAAACATGCTGGTGAGGCATAATCCAAATGCACACAGTGTGTTGATGAGTGACGCACTGCTGATTCTAGGGGATCATTATTGCAGGGACAGCACTGGTTTTAAACATTGCCCACAAAAGCCATTTACTGAAAGCAAATATTCGCTGTCTACGCTTTACATGAAAACATAGTGGAAGTTCCAGTTTTGTTTCATGGAGACATGAAACTGTAAAGTTTTGCTCATCTACCATTATTTTCTTTAAGCATATTCCATTTGGACTAGTTTCTATACCTTGACATAAAAATAAAGGTGAGGTAAGAGTAATGATAGAGTCACAGTAAGCTGTCCTGTTCTGTCCTTAAAAAGTAGTTATGCTTCATGCTGTGGGTGCTCCTGGCCACAACAGATTACTGGATTCAGTGGCTGTGCGTAATTATCGGAAAAATCTGCTTACTTTTGCTAAATGAATCACCTGACTGACACATGACGCTGACTTAAATGCTTGTGTCATATAAGTGTACATGTAAACGTCTGCCAGTATGAAGTGGACTGGAATTTTGCTTTTGTTTTTTTCTTTTTTTCTTTTTCTTTTCCAGTAGAATTGCAAAAAGTTTTTTAACAATCAGTATACAAAAGAGGATTGCTTCCAGTAATGATAATAAAAATAACCTGGATTTCGTTTTTTGTTTGTGGGTAAATATAAAAAAGAGCAGAAAACCATATCTCCCAGAACTCAATTAGACGGCTCTTCTAAAGCCACAGGAGAGCATCTTAAATGATAAAACTGACAATATTGAAGAGGTCCAGGTAACAAAACATCTGTCTCTGCCAGCTTAAATGGAAAATCAAAATCCTTATTAGGTTACTGCTCAAGCAAACCAAACATTTCCAGCATTATGTTAAAAGTATTTAACTGGTATGAGATGACTTGCAGTATATTATGAAGGATCCTCCAGATGTCCAGTTTAGTTGTTTAGGTTTTAGGTTGTTCCTGTTTTCTGCATGTTTCCATAGCAGATGAGTTTGAAATATTGCTGGGTGGTAATGAAATGACAAGAAGCATTTTTGAAAGCTGCAGGCGACAAGTTGCGCACCTCAAAATCCACAACAATGTAACTGACTTCTTTCCGTGTGCCCTGCTTTTTTGCAACCTTGCAGCATAAAATCAGGTCACCTGTGATCAAAGAATGTGTGAGAAAGGCTGATTATTTACCCAATATGGACTTACAAGTAACTTTTGACTGAAATCGTCAGCAGTACCTGTAGCCATAGCTGTTTTACGACCACTATGCTGAGTTAAAAAAAAAAAAAAAAAAAGAGCGACTATTAATATGTGTCTGCAACAGATATCAGTGTAACCAGAACTATGTATTTTAGGGGGATTTAACCGTCAGGATTCCAATTCATTCACTTCATACGTGATCTAAAAATTTATGATAAAATAATGAAATTGTATATTGTCAAATGTCAGCTTCACATCATGTCATACAAAACCACATTTCTGGCCATTACTCAATACCTTAAAGCAGGAACTGAAAAGTAGGCAAAGGTGTAAAGCTGCAGTGTTCAGTAATATTGTTTGCTACTTGGATTTTGGGGTGATTTGCATTTTAACAATAAAAAGTTGTAATGATTTTAGAGATAAACCATTCCATCTTTTTCCTGTTCCGGTATCTGTTTATATCAAATAACAGTCCAGTAACAGTATTAAATTATTAAGCTGTTTTCCTCGTTGTGAGATCTTGGAGTCATCTTTCACGTGTAAGGCAACACAAGGCTCAGCTTAAACACTGCTTTTCTAACTTTAGAAGATAAACATAATTCATACATAAATATAAATGAATTGGTATTTCTTGGTTAAATAACCCATGACTTTAGCTCAAAGATGATAAAATGAAAAATTGCCTCGGCGTTAGTCATCTGTTTAATCTGCTGTCAGTGCAAAGTGAGTCAGTACAGCTCCACCTGTTTGTCTGTTTATCCTGCACCACTTCTTTCTTCCCCATTCATTTGGCTCAGACATGGGAATAGTAGGGGAAATACAAAAAAATTTTTTTTATCTTTGCAGCATTCCATCTGAATAATGAAATGTTCTCATGAAGTTAAATAGAAATGCATGGCTTGAGTAAAGAGAATTCTTTTTTCCATATGCATCAATTGCATTAAAAGAAAAGTACTATTATTCTCATGAAATATTAAATGTATCAAATGCAGCTCCAAAGCCTTAGCAGTTTTTTTTTTAATGTTATCTAATTAATGCATACATAGATGTGCATGCAGTATAAAATAGCGCAGACATACATTATTTATTCCATATTATTAACTTGGAATATCATCTCATATGTTTTCCAAAATCATTACACAGTTTATGTTGCAGCTAAGCAAACTGAGTTTTGAATTTAGCATTGATGTGATTAACCATGATATTGAAAAGTGTCTCAGATGTCGGCATTGAAACCTCAGTGCTGTACGCAGTTTATGTATTTTGGAGGATTTCGAATAGTAGCTCTAGCATGCCTTGTAGATAGTTGAATGTGTATATCACAAGGAAAGGCTGCGTTATTCTGCATCTTGTTCCACTATATGTCACTACTACTATTGTGCAGCGTGCAACGTTTGCTTGCCCGTCTGGCCCATTGCTCAGTCAACAGGAGTAACCTCCAGCTGTGAAGAGATTTCAGCTTTGTGGTGGGGGGTGGGGGGGATTGGTAGGAAAATATCAAGCAGCAGGAAATGGGCAGTACAGTGTATGTTTGGGGGTTGGGGTCCATGTGTACCTGTCTGTGCATGTCCTTTGTATGCCCATTATTCAGAGCCACTGCAATAACACAGGAATGCATTGGACAACCGCCAAATATAAAAGCAGGAGGAAAGGGGTGAGATGAAGCTGTGGGTGTACTTGAGGAATGAAGCAATGCCCTGTCTTAGCAACACTGCAACTGTCTTGCATATTGTGACCTGACGAGATTTGAACAGCAGTTTTTTCGTCATACAGATCAGAAGGTCAGTTGGTTCTAACAAGGTTAGATGTGCATATTAAGTAAACTCTACGATTTCAGATTTTGTGAAATGAAGAGGCAAGAAAGGAAGTTGCAGGTCGGGTTAGCAGGTGAAATACAAGAGAAAATCAGAAACATCTGGCGAAAGACCAAAAGCTACGTGAGTAGAACCCAGTCATGTTGAGCTGGTTTAATGATCTGCATAGTTGTATTTCGCAGGAACTGCTTTGTTGTTCACAAAACCGGCACCTGAGATATTCTTGGCATACTACAGTAGAAAAAAAAGTGCAGGAGAAGGGAGGAGAAGGGCTCTCTCCAACTGGGGGCAGACTTGGTTCAGAGGGCTAACAGCAACTGGAAAACCATAAAACATGGTATAAAATGATACAACTTTGATTTTTATCGCTCCTAATCTGTGTCCTTCAGTCTGAATGCTGAATATTCCATTTTGTTATGCTGGGAATTACATAAAGGAATTCTGTAAACTGTGGCCTACAGTATATATTTGTTACTTTTAATGAAGTTGTGCTTTTAATAGTTGTGCATCCTTATTATTATTTTATTTTTTATTTAGACATCGAGCAGTTCTGAAACACTGTAAAACTCTTTTTCAATAGAAAAGGCTCTCTTAAACGTCATAAAAATCCACCTATAGTTGGGCACAGGCATCCCTGTAGCTAGCAATGAAGTCACCAATTTACTTTAGAGCTAAAAATAAAACTGCCTATCGGGAGAACCAGAACATTTCCCGGTGGCTCTAGGGTTTTCTGCACGAACAGTCAGCTTGTCGAGCAATAATAAAACAGCTTTCAGAATCCCGGCATCAGGCAGACTTTCTCACTTTTGTTGCAGTTGTGGGCCTGTTAGATAAACAAGGAGCTGAATTTGTTGTAAAGCTTTATAAACCAGAGGAGGGCTGCAGATTCGAGGTGATTATTCTCCAGAAGTTTATCACTTCAAGCAGTGCAGTTCATGTGGGTTCACCCAACACTTTAATACTTAAAAAAGAATGTATGTTTATTAAACCGTGCAACAAGCGATGGTTTGTTTATTTGTTGTTGTTTTTAATGGAGGCTGTTAAGTACTATCATCAGCAGCAGATGACTCTCTGGTATAACATGACTTAAAATACGTATGAGCTCTTTATTTCCTTTTTGTAACCGATCTCAATAGGAACCATAGCTTTCCTTTCACTTCTCAATTCATGTAATCTCGTTGTTCTTCATGTCATGTTGCCACCCCGTGATCACGCGGTCATCTCATTCATTCTGATCGGTGCACTGATACCGTTTTCAGACACAATCTTGGACCATTCATAAACGAACATTTCCCGTAGTCATGATTGAGTGAACAAACTCGGAAATAACCTTGCATTTCATCCTGTCTGCTCTTATCACTTACAAAACAAAGTCCCATTAGGATGAGAAAGTGAGCGCGCACTAGTAAGAGAGAGTCTCTCTCCATCTTGAGCTAACACCCATACGTATCAACAATCTGTCTATCTCCCGCTTTTCATCTCTCACAGTCCTTCCTTTAGATCTCTTTTCCAGTATTTGCCAGCAGCAGAGTGAAAACAAGGGATCCTGGCCACTGTGTCGTTTATGTAATTCTCACTGCCACTTCTGGTCCCTGTGCTTCTCTGCCATGTAGTGGCTCAGCAGACATAACGAGTCAGGGGAGGGTCAGATATGCAGACAAAAAGGCTGATATGAGCATGTTCACACACACACACACACACACACACACACACACACACACACACACACACACACACACACACACACACATCCATACATTTGGGAGAGCAGAACAGATGGAGGGACAGAGTGGCTAGTGCAAGACCAATAATGAACTCAAACTGCACCTCATGTTGTCCCTGCTGGCATGTGTTAGTGTATACTGTGTCTGAGCGTGATTACATTATGTGGCTTTTTTTTTTTTTAACATTTTTTTTAAATAGACAGCAATGATTTTTCCATTACAGTCACATTTTATATACAGTTACAGTTTATATACAATTCCTACATCCATAAAATATTCTATTCTACATTTCATTCATATAATATAGTATGCCTGTTTCCTACCGTCTTTCAAGAAGTGTGTCTCTCCTTCCAGCCACAAAGTTTCAGGCATTTATGTCCCCTCCATCTTTGCAAATTGCTGGTTAGTTTCTGTAGCACAAACAGAGCTGACGCTAAACAAATATGAGATGTTTTGCAAACTTTGGATTACAACAGGCATTTCCAAAGAAATGCCAATAACGTTCACGTATCATGCATGTCATAATCCAAAAATACTACATCCGAAATGTCCAAACTAAAAAAACAAAACAAAACAAACAAAAAAAAACAATGTTTGCATGGTCGCCTTAAATCCATTTTCAGAATTATAGTGATTGTATGAAGATAATTGGTGACTAACGAGGGAGGTTCAAAGCAACCTTCGAACCTAGCGGTCAAGAAAGAGGCAGTCACTGTAAGAAGGTTTTAGTTTCAAACAGTATTCCTGTCTTAAAACATTCACATTTAAAGCTCTGTAAATTCAAAAGTGAATAGGAAGGGAGTTCCCTTTTAAAATTGGTGTTTTCCCCATTTTTACTCTGCTTCCTGTGCTCACAGCCATTGAGTACATGGCTCATTGATCAGTACTCACCTCCAATTTTACATCAATAAAAAAAAAACATCCTTTAAAACATTTTGCTAGAGGGTATAAATCTACTCTTAGGTCTCTGTAGGCATTCCCATTTGTTCTTATCTGAAAAAACTGAATGTAGGATTTATGTTCCACATATGCTCATATTCACTTTTGCAGCGCAACCCCTGGCATCTGCAATCAACAGAGCTTTTCACAGACCGTACCACCTCATCTATATGAAACACTTGCATGTAAGACTGTCAGGTCAAGTAATTTAAATGTAAATATTTTTTGTTCTCTGAAAGAAACATTTGAAATGTGACCTCTCACTCAAATCCTCACCACACAGGAATATGAAATTTGGTTTCTCTCAACTTGCAGTGACGCAGTAAGTCCAGACCACAAGTTTTCATACAGACGCCCACACAGCCAGACTTCTCTTGCTGTTACTCCTGCAGGCTCATGGCGATCTTTGACAGTGGAATGAAGAACTTAACCTTTGATTATGTAACTATTCTAATATCTGATATCCCAGAAGTATTGAAAAAAAAATTAAAAAAGAAATTGGCAAAATGCAAACAAGCATGTTATGGGAAGAGGCAGGAAAAGGACTATCATTAGCAGGAGCTCACATTGTGTTAGGTAAAATAAGGAAGTTCCTAACTTCCTCAAGGTCAATTCAGATTTAGATTTTTTTTTTTCCTCCTATTTCTTTTTCCTTTGTCGACATAAAGTATGAGGATTTCAGAGCGCACTGCTTTCACTTTTGATGCTAGTCACATACAGTATGAAACTGATATTTTCACTGACAGGAAAGGTGGCATAACAAGAGAGTAGTTTACTTTTCAGGATTTCCTTCAATAGCAGGCATTTACCACCAGCAGAGATATTGTGGAGGGGGAAGCAACATTTCAGAGATACAGTGGATAACAATGATTGATTGAATTCAGTTGTTACAAGAGGAATTTAGAAGCTTTTAGAAGGCAGGGGGGTGGTTCCCACGTCCCTAGGAAGTGGGCACACAGCCACGAACATAAGTACTGACGTCATTTAATTTGCGGTAAAAAAGTATCTTGATCTTGTCAAAAAAAAAGGCGGGGGTGCTCTGAGAATGTAGACTTTAAGGAATTTTTCTTTTTTTTCTTCTTTTTGTAACTCCCATGGACCTTTGCTTTCTTCGTCAAATAGCTCTGTTGGGAGCAGGTCTGCATTGCTGTGCACGTGACGAGCATTCTGGTCAGTGCACGCATGATGGTTTTCCTGTAATTTTATTTTTATACATAGCGCTATTTGGAGTTAGTCTAGATGTATTGTGAAAGATACTGTGAGTGTGCTCATCAGTGTGTCATGCGCGTGTGTGTGTGCAGGGCAGCTTCCTGATCTAGTTATGACTAAGTGTAACAGAGCCGTAACTAGCACAGCTGCCATTCCCTTTGTTCATGGTGGTATGTTTCACATTCTCTGAGCAAAATCACATTTTAGTTTGCGAAGTTGGTCAGACAAGAAAAGAAAAAGATTCACCATTATTACTCTCTCTTACTTGCTTCTAATCCCTTTTTCCTTCCCTGGTGTCATGCATTACGGAGACTGTCCAGACCCTGACAGCCGGATAGACTCTTGAGTACAATAACAAGTCATAAATGAGTAAATGCCAGAGCCTGGTTTGCTAACTGGGAATATGACAAACACAAGAAAAAGACAGACACTGAACAAACAAATAAATCTATCATATCCTTCCTGCCTCTGTTACTACTAATAAAAACACTTATCCACAGTAACCAAAGCACAGCAAAGACCTTTGAAAAATAATTGCACACTGCTGCTTGCATAACCTGAAGTTAACCATGATAACATGAATGTCATTGTAAGCACAACTGTTAGAGACATGGTACCTAATCAGCAAGTCAAACATTTATAAGTACCAGAGCTGTGCAGGCAGGTTTTGGAGCACTTCACTGAGGCGTGGCTCAGCTAGTTAACTTTTGGTACAGCACTAAAAAACAAAATTTGCCATTGCTTTGCAACCTTTGTGCAACTCTGAAACGCCCCATCAACAACTCACTAGTTACAACAGCACATTCAGTGTGTGTGTTTATGTGTACATGTTTAGGCGTCTTTGTAATGACAGAAATTTGGCATGCCGCTATAATTGTGGGGACGAGCAGTGACTTATGGGGACAAAATGTACATCTCCACGAGTCTGAAGACATTTTTGAGACTCAAAATGTAGTTTTAGTGTCAGTTTGTTTCTATTATTAATGATAAAACAATAAAAGCAATACTGTGTGCAGGAAGTACCTGTCTTGAGGTTTGATGTTCACACAGGCTTATTTGAAAAACTGATAAAAGGACTGATAAGGAGTTTATTTCGTGAGATAATTATGTCTTGAGGTTTGATGTGGGTGTTTTTTTGAGTTTTTTTTTCCTTTGTTGGGGTGGGTGGGGGGGGTCACACCTATCAATGGGTAAAAGGACAGGGGAGGATGTAGAATGTTCTCTGTGGTAAGTCATTGTTCATTTCACATTCTCAAGGCATCAATACGGTAGCTTATAAACAACATCATATACAAACAGTTCAACAAGATAAAAACAAGTGTGTCCCTTCAGATAAGATCCAGTTTGTGTTTAAAAAGGTCAAGTTACACATCACCATGTGCAAATGCCAAACCTTTATCAGCTGATCAATGCACTCAAGTTACAATTGTTACAATTGTTGTTCCAGTTCATTGTGAGGGATTTTGCGTTTTTGCTTAGAGTAATCACCCATTTTCCTTCCCATAAGGTTTTCAAACGAAACTGTGTAGAAAACGCTCTCACAATTCAAACGCTCACCTAATCCACTTTTAAAGTCAATTAATATGTGTGAATAATATAAATGGTAAATGGCCTGTATTTATATAGCGCCTTTCTGGTCCCTCACCTAATCCAGTCACTCACCCATTCACACACACATTCACACACTGGGTGATGGCAAGTCAATTAATACAGTGTGAAGATTATAATATGATTAATTTGTGAACATAGTGCTTTCTTGGCATGGCTCTGTAGGTGTCAATGATATACAGCGGCATTAAAATGAACATTTTGAAAGTGACATCTTTAAATGCTGAGAGCTATGAGTGCAACTAGAGTGGATGCATGCAGAAAGCATTTCTGGTCTGAGGTGTAGAAAAAAATGCCTTTCAGCTCTTATCACCCAGCTAGCAGAACAGGACCAATCACCTCCCACTGCTGAGCTATATCAGTGTGCAGTTAATTGCCTTTTTAGAGAAAAAACAGAGGGGCATGTGCGTGTTTCTTTTTTTTTTAGTTCTTTGTTTCCTTTTTTCTTTTTCGATTAACCTCTCTTGCACTACAATATGGTGCAGGGTCAGTGCCTGGAATTGTCCCCATAAGCCTGCAATCCATCATTCAGATCATTTTCTTAAAATGATAGCAACAAACGGACTTGACAGAAAGTGATACAAACCACATTACACCGAGACGGCAGCACAACTAGATGAAGAGGGAGATAGAGGAAATGACAGATAAGTGGGAAGAGGGAGTGATATGGAGAAAGAAACGAGGATAGGTGGGCTGGGCTTGGCGTGCTGGCTGGATGTTCTCTGAGAGCTATAGAAGACAAGGTCGTTCAAGGTCACCTGTCGTGGTTGATGGGTTACAGTGCGTGGTGCTGATGGGATGAAGAGCTGGAAGGGTTTGGCTGGGGGGGGGGGTCCTACATCTCTCCGTGTCTCATTTATATAGTTGTATATGCCGACACTGACAAAGCTCTGTGGTGATACATGCCTCCTCTGTCCTGATATATCTAATGTTAATGGCCTTGTGTTGTAACCGGCTATGTTAGTTTCCTCTAAAGCCAAGGTCTCTCATGGCTATTGGATTTGCTACAGTTTATAACCTTGCCTACCTCACCGTAAACCATTAATCCAGCCTCTAGACTGTTTTTTATCACATTTTTTTATCAAATTTTTTTTGTTATCTCACTACATGGCTTGTTTTTTAGCTAGTAATTTCAGTCAACCCTTTATATTAAAATTTTATACCAAAGAAAAGACTTCTTGGCTTTGCTTTAATCTTCATATGCTGATGTTTAGTACAGTATGGCCTTTTCTTGATAGGGTTGTTAATATATAATACACTTGTGGTAAAATGAAAGTACACCCTCTTTCAATTCACCTCTTTCAGGTTCTTAAATTTCAAAGTATAATGATAATTTGGTCCTTAATAGGTCTTGAAATGGCACATCTTTGCTGCTTCCATAGAAATTAGGGTAAATACTAGCCCATTGCCAGTATTCCCAGGAGTGTGCAGATACCCAGGAAATTCATCCGAAGAGCAGACCCTGCAATGTTCAGAGAAAATGCAAAAGAAACCCAAGAACAGTTGACGTGTAAATGCTTCACGAAGAGTACAGTCATACTTGTTTGACTTGGACAGGTTGCAGGAGAAAGCATCTTCTTTCTAAGTTCTGAGGATAACATGGCAGTATGGTTTAGGTTTACAAAGGACATTCTTCCAGAAAGAAGTCTCATGACTTCTGGAAAAACATGCTTTGGACACGTGAGACCAAAGTGAAGATGTTTGGTTTTAATGCACAGCAACACATTTGGTGAAAACTAAACACAGCATGTCAACACAAACACCTCATATTAAATGTCATGCATAGTGGAGGAAGGGTGATGGTTTGGGCTTGTTTTGCAGCCACAGGCTTATTCTACAGTCACTGAGTCGACCACACACTTTTTTTGTATATTGAAGTATGAGACAAATGTGAGGCATCTGTACGATAGCTAAAGCTTGGCCAAAACAGGACAATGATCCTATCAGCAAGTCTATAGCAGAATGACTAAAAAAGACAAGAACAGATTGTCCATAAACCTCAGTGAACAGAAGTAATGCTATAAAGAAGAGTGGACCAAAACGCCTTCACTGAGATCTGAGTCTTCTCAGTTAATATTGTTTAGCTCATTTAAGATCTTCTATGATAAACACCTGCTTATTATGTTGTGGCAGGGTATTTTATGGCTTTTTTTTTTTTTTTTTTACTGTATATCCATATGCTTGGCAGGGATGAGAAAAAGATTTGTCAGAATATGTTGGTGCTTGCACTGGGTCACACTCCAGACGCCTCTTAGCCTTTTTCCATCCATATGGTGCCTCAGAAGGGCATCAGTTAATGCGTGTGCATGCGTGTGTGTGTGTGTGTGCGTGTGTGTGCGCATATTTGAACATGCATACGTGTCGCTCCTCTACATGTGTCACAGTGCAAGTGAAGAGAATCTGTTCTCGGTTCCATTGTCATCTTTTGCAGTTCCAGCTGCACTGTAGTATTTGTGTGCTGCAGAAGTCAAATTAGAAGATTGATTTCAGCTAACGCTTAGCCACTAGTCTCGGGTCCTGCAAGCCTGGCAGTTTGTAAGATGTATTCAGCCATAAGATAAATGTGATGGAAACTGTAACGCAATTACCATGACAAATCACATCCTGGGGATTTCTACCTCAGCAGTATACATGGCATCCACACAGATACAATGTCCGCAAGAATGCGGTCATCTTGATATCTTGCCGGTGTTGGACACAGAGCTACAAAGGCAGAGAAGTTATTCTATGAGTTGTGTTTTTGCCTTTTTTGTTTGAATTCTGAAACTTGAGTGAGTGTTTTAAATGTTTTTTGAATGTTTTTAAAGCTTCTTACTATGCGCATAGTATGCCATACCTCTTTACACCAAAGAGTGCATGCATCACTCAGTGTGTTCAGCCACTCAGATTCACAGTTAGACCAAATAACCCCATTTTGTTCCACTACATTGCTGGGCAGGTTAACCACTGTTGTGGTGTTTATCTAGGTCAGTTCCATGCTGACTGGAACGCTCACTAAGCCTCTCTGGTGTAATTCCTAATTATAATTGGGAATAAATCTACTGAACTGTTATAGCAAACAGATCTACTACATAATATTGTGTCAGTTTGATGAGATGTCACTGGTACAATAGTAATCTCACTACAATTCCACAGACTGGCAGATTCACCTAGAATCTTTTTCGACTTCCTGTTTCCTGTATGTGACTCTTTGCTGTGTAGTTTCAGCCACATCCTATATGTGCCCGTTACACTTTCTCACGAAAAAGAAGGCTTCAAAAAGATACAGTGGTTTCCAGACCTTTATGACTGCTTAGTATAGTATAGTAAAATATTGCGGCTACCATGGAAGGAAGTTAATCAATCACTAAAAATCCTTTTTCAATTTCATAAAAAAGTTTAAGTTTAACCTCTTCTCCCACTGCTTCTCTTCAATATACATTAACATGCCATCGGTCGGCCTCTTGATATTTAGTTGGGAAATTCCCTCCTTACTGAGCACACCCATGATGTTTGCAGTGCAACCTAGTGCAACCTGATTTCTTAAACATGAATATTGTTTGAAATAATTCTCAGAAAGAAGAAGTGAAAGGATAAGGGGTCTGAGAATGAATATATGGATTCTCAGACATTTAAAACATTTTTAAAAGTGGTTTTGCGTTAACATAATATGATTCATGTCTGTGCTTGGGTTTCTTAAATACATGCCTCAGTCTGTGTTTAATAATGAAGTGTATTAATTCTTTTTTTTCGCCTGTTTTTTCTTCTGTCCGTAGTGAATGAGTATGTGTTCATGGTCCAGGCCAGAGGGATCCAGATCAGAGAGAACGTGAAGAACATTGGAGCTCAGGTTCTGGAGCAAGTAGTGAGGGGGGCTTACAGCATAAATGGCACAGGTAAAAACATGCCCATGCACACAAGTTTATTAGAAAAGTTTAGCACAAATGCTGTCTTTCATATCCTTACAAGAGAATGAGGAAGTAAAAGAAAAAGCGCTCTTATGTTTTCACAGTTAAGTCTGTTTGCTTTCCAATAAGTGACTCATGCTTGCTTTTACTACAAAAGATATTTTGAATGACAGTGAAATGCTGTTGGGAAAATACCGGGTGTATCAAAATGAATCAATCAATTTCAAAGTCCTTTAGTTCTGCAGCTGTTTACCGGTAATGATCGAAACACGTGCTGTTGGAAAAAGGGGAATTGTAAGTTTCACGTGATTGCCTGTTGGTGGCATTACAGCCGTGGCTCCAGACATGCTCACAAAAGTATGGGACAAGTTTGACTATAATACAGACATGTATTCATATTGTATTCAACCATGTATGTTAAAAATTACTGTTAGCTTCTGTGTGCATTACTTTAGAAAATGTCCGCCTCCTGAAATCGAATGATCTTCTTTTTTTTTTATACACGCTGTACATCAAAGCGTGAAGCCGGTCATGTTGAAACATGCAGATTTTTTTTTTCACTTTCAGATTATTCCTATGATTTCAACTTCAGCGAAAGCGATGCTCTTCCCACTACATACCTTCCCGAAGGTTTCACCTACCTCCCCTCACAAGTTTGCCCTGAGAGGCTGCCCACCATGAGTGAGTGCACTGTTAGAGTTATGATTTTAAAGTTTAATTTGAATTCTCTGCAATAAAAGTAGGTAACAAATGAAAAAAAGGCTCTCAGTGGAAATGTTCATTATGCCTCTGTACTTATTTGTTGTAGTATTGAGCTGTGAAACTGTTTCAAGAATATGTTTTATATTAGCTTTGATTGATGACACATCAAATACAGGATGGTGTTATAGCACAAGTGGATCTTTTTCCTCTCTCTACTGTTCTTCTTTGCTCGCACACCGTGTCTCTTATTTTCTCCCCCACGCTCTTGACCTTTCGTGCTTCATGACTGTTGCTTGACTCCCTCTCACTCTCTCTTTCCCCCACGCACAGAGGGCAGGTTGGAAGTGAATATGAGTGAGATATCTCTTGAAGAAGTAGAAAGATCCTTGCTGGAGGGAAAGCCCAACATTGTCCCTGGAGGCTACTGGAAGCCCACAGACTGTTTACCTCGCTGGAAGGTAAGTGCCCACTGAAAAAAACAATCTTGTGTGCAATGTGGCCGATGGAGCAAGAAATAGTGGCTTCATAGAGTGGTTTGTATATTGTTAAAGTATGGCTCAGCAAAAGAACATCAAACAGAACTTCTTGAGAAATGTTGCTTAACCCTCCTGTGACATTGCAAAGAGCTCTGCACACCATAGCATGCATGTGCTCTGCATACTTGGGTTTCTGTTCAATTGTCACCTGTTTGTAGATGGTCGAATGGTTGTGCAACTGTTTCCGGATGACTTATTGCATTTTTTATATAAACAATGCCTCTCACACAGTGCAGCAGCATTATGTTTGTAGCGCTGGGCCTGCTAAAACCAGCCTTTGCCCCACAATAACACCGATATATGTGCGTGCTTAGTTGCTATCTTTTTTAACACCTTGCTAAAAGTAATGTAGGCAATAGTAATGCAAGAGTTTCTACTCTGAGTGTTCAGTGTTTCAATACAGAGTTTTCATAGCAATGTCAAATGAACAGCAAAACCTTAAAATTGGAATAAAGACAAAAATATTGTTTCCACAAAAGGTTTTTTTGCGTTTCTGCGGCATTAGACAGCAGCAGAAACTCTCCATGAGAACACAAGAAAGTTGTGTTTATTTATACACGGAGCATAGCATAGCAGGAGTTACTTCATAAATTACTTATGATAAATTATCAGACACTGAGACAGGATCGATCTGAAATCTCACAGCAAATAAGTATTGTGTATAATAAATAAGCAATAGCAGTTTAATAATGGTCTGATCTGTTGACGTCTATGCATGTGTTTAGCACGCATAGTCCACAATATAGGTCAAGTACCATAACTGATTCCGGCATGTCTGATTGAAGCTGTGAAGAACATAAAAGCTTAGCCATAAATACTATCACCGTTACAGTAGTAAAGCCAGCACTAAAACATATTCTCTACCTCAACAGGGCTTTAATGTCCTCATGGAAAGGTAATGATGAGAGGAATTACCAGAATTTCTCCTATGTGTACCTTTCCTTTTATGCCCTTTCTTTTATTCTGTTGCTCCCTGTGCAAATAAGATTGATGGAGCTCTTCTATTTGACATTCAAATTCCAGAAATAGTACACATAAACACAAAGTACAGGAAGTAACCTAAATTCCAGCCTGTGTTTGTGCTTTGCAGTATTGTTTCAATCTTTAATCTTTAGCCTAACAGTACTTTTTTTTTTTTTTTTTGCCCGGTAGAGTGATCTTGCCTCCCATCTGTCTGTATCTCTCTCACATTCCTTTGCCCCAAAGGACCGTGTATGGTCTGACAGAATTTTTCCCCTGTTTATCTCATTAGCCAGCAGTCTCTTTCTCTCTCTCTCTCTCTCTCTCTTTCTCTCTCTTTCTTTTTTGTTTTTACACCTGTCTCTTTCTTATCTTCTCCTAGCCAGTTCTTTTCTGTGAATATTTCGCTTTTTTTATTGATCTTCAAAAGACACTGGAAAACAAGAACAGCCATTATTACAAATCTATGGCAAATCCGCCAATCTTGTGATAAATCAGGTGCTAATTGGAATATTTTAGTGGTTTCACACAACACACACTAAGATGCTGATCAAGATGACCAGATCGGACAAACATGTTAAGCTCTATTTCAGTATTAGTGTTGATTTGGACACGTAAAGGTGCTATCTGCTCTAACTCACCCTACTGCTGGGACATCACCTGAAAATTTTTGTACTGTATTTATCTCTATATCTTTGCAATATATTCAAGTCCCATGTTATTCTCCTTTGTGTACCTAGGTGGCAATCCTAGTTCCCTTCAGGAACCGACATGAACACTTGCCCATTCTCCTGAGACACCTGGTGCCAGTGCTGCAGAAACAGAGACTCCAGTTTGCCTTTTATATCATAGAACAAGTAGGTTCACTTATTTTCACAATCAATCAATTGAATTCAGAGGTAAACAACTACATGAATTTCATCTCAAGCCACTGTTTTATGGAAGATATATATATATATATATTGTTTAAAACAGTTATAACCCATTATCTTCCTTTTTTTTTTTTTTTTATAACAAAGCATCTATACCAAAGTATCTTCTTTTTTCTTTAGGCGGGTACAGAGCCATTTAACCGAGCCATGTTGTTCAATGTGGGCTACAAGGAAGCTATGAAGGACCTGAACTGGGACTGTCTGATCTTCCACGATGTAGACCATCTAATGGAGAATGACAGAAACTACTACGGCTGTACAGACATGCCCCGACACTTTGCGGTCAAACTGGACAAGTATTCCTACATGTGAGTCCTGATTATTGTCTTTGGGGAATTGCAGAGTACATGTATTCGGACCCCAAATTGCATCTCAATATGTATAATTGTCCCTCCAAGGCTTCCGTATAATGAGTTCTTCGGTGGTGTCAGTGGCCTGATGGTTAAGCAGTTCAAAAAGATTAATGGATTTCCCAATGCGTTCTGGGGCTGGGGAGGAGAGGACGATGACCTCTGGAACAGGTGAGGGCAACTTGTACAGACAAACACACACTGGCCTTTCTGATAGAGCTGCAGCACGTGGTTAACAGTAGTGTTGACATTAGGCATCCTCAAGTGATGAGGTAGGCCATTTGGCACATAGAAGGCTTTTGTATTGTATTGTTTTCTCCCACTTCGGCCCAGAGCGTTTCCCCCACCTACACAACTAACAGGCAGCTGTACACACAGAGTAAATCACACTACCAAGTCTAACTGATTCTCTTGTATATTTGTTTCCATGAAATCCTTCCTTTTTGCATTTACTATGAAATCTTTCTGATGTATTATAGCTCAGCTATCAGAGGCATTATTGTCATTATTATTATTGCAGGATCATAAACACAATGCCTTTTCCTCCCAACTGTGTACAATATGGATTATATTTTTAAATATGTTTGTGTAGGGTGCAGTTTGCCAATTACACAGTAAGCAGACCACACGGAAACCTGGGACGCTACATGTCTATTCCACATCACCATCGTGGAGAAGTGCAGTTCCTGGGCAGGTTAGTGTCCTAGGTTTTCACAGCTCACTTACAAACAGTACATAACACACACTCCCAACCAAAGGAGGAAGCTGATAATTGCAATGAGGCTTAGACTCATGTGATGTAAGCCAGTCACATGAAAAGCCAAAGCAGTACCTTTGATAGAATTTCCACTCTTTTAAAGACTTTGCATGTGATATGCTCGTATGCTTTAGGGCTAAATTCCTGAGTAACTTAAAAATGACCCAAAGAATAAATGTTTCTTTCATTTGTTAATAGGAAACCTAGAGAGTCTATACTGGATAGAAAATGATGATAATTACCAAAAATTGACTTTAAAAATCCCTTGGTCAACGTTGTCATGATTAGATGAGTAGCATGAGTCTTATGATGAGGTTTTCCTGTGAAAATAAGTAGTGCAGTTGAGCTTCCTGTCTGAACAGGATAGTACACTCTCATTGTTACATTGTAGCCATCTTTTAAGGTGCTTTTATCTTGTTTCTTTACATAGTACTACAGTACTAAGTGGAATTTATTTTCACTAATGTAACTTTAAAATAAGCCTTAAATTTAAGCTACTCATATACTCATATCATTTAGGGATCTACTAGAATACGTTTGCACATTTTATGTCAAACTATTTTATCCCCTCTGTTTGAAATGTTATGTTTTAGCTCCTTTCTCTTCTAAGCCCAGCCTGATGGTCACTTTGCCTGACTAAACTGAGGCAGCAGGGGTGTAGCCCTCTGTCTCAGTTTAGTCAGCTTTCAATTTTACTCTTTGCACTTTTACATTTACATGAATGAGGATATTTGTCACACAGTGCAGCTGTTTGTTAAGGAATTTTTGCAGTCCAGAGCTGTACTTTGGCAGCTCGCCTGAATGTAAAGGGTGGTTTCCATTAATGAAGTCGAATAACTTTTATTCATGTCACACTCTGATATGAATTGATCCAAAGCACTTTCCAGCTTTTTAGTCATCTAGTATGCAAAAGTTTTCTTCTGTTGAAAAATGTATGAAATCGATGGTACAACATAGCAGGAGACTAAAAGAGTGCAAGTGTGTATATATAGTCTGTGTTAGTCCTGCAGCAGACTGCCCCCATGCCAACTCCTCTGAGATATTTTAAAGTTGTTTAGAAACACCACTGTGGTTAGAAACAGTGGCTGATTAAGAGGCAGTGGGCTCTTGCTTAGTTTTGTTGAGGCAACTGCTCGTTCTTTGTCAAACTTGCGGCTTTGAACATTTAATGATGTACATAAGTAGTAGGTTACAATCCTGGGCCACAAATGAGGTATTTTTGACTGTTTAGACAAGAATCACTCCATTTGGCACAAACTTTGGACTTTTTAAATTTTGCCATCCTTTTCACATGTAACGAGAGAAAAGTGCTTCTTACTGTGTTCTGTTTTCTCCTCTTGTTTTGCGCCTGCAGGTATAGTCTTCTCCGTCACTCAAAGGAGAGACAGAAGGTGGATGGTCTTAACAACCTAAACTACTCCCCCCTAGTGTCCAGAATGCCTCTCTACACCAACATCACAGTCAGATTGAGCAGAAAGCTTGCACCAATAGCTGACTACTGACGTAGGCAGAGCTGGACTGCAAAATCAAAGTCCTTTGGGACATCAGCCATATCTCACCAGTTGCAACACTGCTTAGGACTTTTTAGTTGACAGATTTATTGCTTTTTTTATTTTGGTTGTATGCAAAAAAAAAAAAAAAAAGGAGAATCAAAAGCATATGTTTGATAAATCATATAAGAAAATAGGGATAAATGCTGCACTTGTTTGTGCCACAGTCCATCACTCCTCTCATCTGGGCTTATCTAGACTTCAGTCTCCACATGCCTTTTGCACCATTTTGGCCTTCAGCATTCATTCCTCAATTCATTTTCTTCTTCTGTCCATCACTAGCTCCTCGTGGCACCTCTGTGCTCGATGATTTCGATAGGTTATGGTACACATACGTTTAAGTGCACGCACATATAAACACACACACACCACACATGCACGCAGAGTTTGGCTTAAATGTGCTGACATTGTCCTGAGGCTATGATTTATTTTTTTTTTATCACTTTTCTCTTGCACTTCTTATTTCATAAATGCAGTACGCCTGTGAAACATTTGCATGCACACATAACACCACACATCAACTTTAAGCGAGTGGACTCTTGCAGCTGGTTCTGCATACGGTATGCCAAATCTACAAGAAAAGAGAGCAAGAGAAGATGACATAGGGAGTTAGAGGCTGTGGTTATATATTGTATGTGAAATAGTTTTTCTTTTGAAGTTTAGAGAATATTGTTTCCTTAACCATCTCTTGTGTTTTGTCTTTTAAGCACACGATTTAAAGACTGATGTTTGCGTAATTGCATGGAATGTCCTGCCTGCCTGCAAGTGGCTGTATGTTGGAGTGCAATGTTCATCCTGTTAGCAATAAGCTGTAATATCAGACAGCAGAACTTTAGCCCTGACTTCCTCACTATACAGATGCAATAGCGCGGGTGCTAGCATACCCTCATTGGATTAGAGAAGAAGAAGTGACTGCGTATGCAAACTTCACACTCAACCCAACTTTGCCTAAGCAAACATGCCACCCTGTTCAGAAGTTGCATGTGCCTGTTTGCGTGTCTGTGTGTAAGTGAGGGAGAGCTATGCAAATGGCCTGTATGTGTCTCGTTGTCGGTTCAAAGTTATCGGGGTGACGTCCCGGGAGACTTTGCTTCTGAAGCTTTGACCGGCAGGTTGCAGACCTCACTTGGCATGCGGGTGTGAATTCGGGCCAGGGAGAAATAAACACTTGCCTTTTTTATTTTTAGGTTTCACGTCTTCAATGTTTACTCACCTTCATTGTGACAAAAGAGAATTGGAATTAGAAAATACTTGATTGCTGTAACTGTCACTGGTGTTTACAGAAGTGTTTGCTTTGTTATTTTGCAGATTGTGTAGTCTTTGTAATACTGTTAGCCAGCCCTGCTTCACTTTGGGCCCTGTGAAAATACAACTACCATTCGATGGCTGCCTTTACTTTTTAAATTACACCTCTTTCTTTATCAACATTTAGATTGGTGGGAAAAAATCCACAGCTTGTCTCAATCCTTATCTGAAGTGTCAGGTTATAACCACTGATTAGCTTTGTTAACTTGTGGCCAGGCTTTGGCTTGTGAGATTTCTTGTGAAATTCAATTTTTTTTTTTTTTTTTTTTTTGATAGAGGAGGGTGCTCTAAACAGAGGTTTATGTTCAGTGGCATGCAGCCTTTCACTGTGCATTAGACACAGACAACTCTCTGGCAGTACATAGAAGTGTAATGCTCCTCTCCAACTTGTGTGTGTTTGACAGTGTTGATTTCAGTAAAATCCCAATACTGTAAATGAAGATCCTTTTTAATATATCGTACAGACTTTACTGTCCTCACTGTCTGTCCTCTAGTCATGCAGCTACTTCATTTCACACAAATCGCCTTGTACGCATTACTTAACATGTACCTTTTTGAGGAAAATATTGGTGGTTGACTTACTGTTGTTCCCACAATGAAATATGGAGCAAAGAGGCTGGACCTCATTTTATTTATTTTTTTGGATTATTTTCCTTAATTGTTCAGTTTTTATTTTATCTTGCAGTTAATGTGACGGTTTAATAGGTGACACAAACTGATATAGATGCACTGAAATGTAGTCATGCGTAATTGTGTGGGGCGGTGAGGTTCAGGTCTGTGTAAATGAGGCTGTTCCATTTCATTCAGATTCTTATTCCCTCTTAAGAAAATGCATAGATAGATAGATAACTGCTTCTAATGAAATGGAATGGGACCTGTAGCCTGGTATTAAATGTTAATCTCCTGAGCAGACATATTGGAGGAGGCCATTTTGTGTGACAACCACAGGAAGAGCAAGACACAGAATCAGAAAATGCTACTGGTCACTGTCTTTCACTGATCACCTCCATTATACTAATTGATGATCAATGGTGCTGACCTTCCAGAGGTCCCTTCTAGGGACTCTCTCTGCGTGCTTACTGGAACCCAATCCCAACATCACAGAGGCTGGTATTGACAGGCAAAACATCCTTTAAACTTTACATTTTAAATCCAATTACAGGAGCAGATGTTGAGCATGTTTACATCCATACATTTGTAAGCCTGTTGCCTTTCCACCTTAAAGTTGATCCAAATTGCCGCAAGCAGAAGCACGTTTACTTCCTAGCCTTTCACCCAGGAGGTGTCCAGTGGAAGTCACAGACAGTAGGAGCATTTTAGTTGAGTTTTCTTTTCCACGTGCGTTTGAGTGAAATGGCTAAACCTTTCCGAGGTCTACCTATCCTCCTAGGTTCCAAAGTTTCTGTTTTGTTTTGGTTTTTTTCCTTTTGGTTTTGCAGCACTGATGACAAAATTATTTATAGTGACCTTGTTGTGAACAACTGGTAGGTTATTATTCTAGGTCTTGATACCTACATAATGCACTGTATATTATCTCTTTTTTTTTTAATGTTTCATTGCTTTAAATTAAAAGCTAGGTGGACTTATAGCAAAAGCCAAATGGTTTTAAATTGAGTGTTCAGGTAAAGAGATGGACCACACAGGACATCTTAATACAAAGAGGCCCTCTGATCGAGACCTGGTTAAGGTCAGTATTAGGCTTTATACTCCACAATGAAGAACGAGCAGCTTCATAAGCCAACACCATCTTTGAAGAGACTAGTACACAGCTTTGTGTTTTTTGTGACCTTGCAACAGGGACAAATCAGTCAGTACTTCTGCTTTTATCTAAAACAGGAAGTAGATTGATTTCACTCGGTGATAAGAGCATGTTGGCTAGTCTTGTTCCAGTTCTATCTATCTATCTATCTATATATATATACATAAATAAAATGTACCTGGTGTCAGTCCAGACCCAGACCAAGACTGCTGCTCAGTAAAGAGTCTTCATCGTTCCATTATCTCACCTCATCCATTCTGTGCCAGTTTAAATGAAGGGACCATTCTTTGGGCATCTGACAAAACTGGCAGCCTTAAAGCTTCTTAATTTATTGCAGTGTTTTTGGGTTTGTTCTTGTTTTTGTTTTTTCGTTGTTTTCCATTCAAGTTTTTATTTTATTTTTTTTATAAGCAAAAATATTTAAATTGAAAAAAAAGTGCATATCAAGATAATTATCATTGTAAATATTGTTGTGTGTAGTGTTTTAGAAATTCTATAAGGTCTTAATTCACTACAGATGCTAAAGAACAAGGCTTCGGGAGGGTTTGGCTTGTGGGTTTATCCGGTGCCATTTAAGTGCTAGTAAAGCTTACACAGTGACATCAATGTTTTTACATCACTGCTTCCCAGCACAGACTTTTTGTTTCTGATGGAAAAATAACCTCATTTCATAAATTTTAAATTCCTCTCACGATCTCAGAGGTGTTCTGCATCCCGCAGACCTCCCTGTATTTTAACGCGCTGTCGCAATGCAAGGCACACGTCGTGGCAGACAGAGGCGTAAATCCTTTGATGAATTTAACTGTCCTTGTATCTGCACGTGACGTTTCTTTTTAATAGTGACAGCAGCTGAGTTAAGGCGCAGGTCACAGGAGAGCGCTGCGGGATAGCAGTGTTTCAGCCAAAAAAACAACACCTTATGCTTACAATGCAATGAAACACAGGCACCCAAACCAGCGACCACAATCCACTCCAAAATCCACACAAATTATTTTTTTGTATGAAAGCTAACTATTTAAAAAAAAAAAAGAAAGAGAAACAAAATACAGCTAAATTTAAAATTTATCTCCTCTGATTGTAAGGAGAGACTATCTCCTTGAACTGAAGCCATTTGAAGCCACTTGTCAAAACTTGATGTCAGCCTTATGTGGATCCGTTTGTGTATTGGCATATTATCTTTTGATTATTGAAATTTGTATGATGGAGATTTTTCTTTTATACCATCATTGTTATTGTCAGAGTACACCAATAAAAGTAAAACTTGTAAAGATAGCTTTCTGCCTGCCTGTGTGTTTGTTTCTCTGTCTGCATTGAGATCAATCTCCATTCTGTGAGCTGACTGGAACGGCTGCCTCTTCCCAGTGTGGTCAGTGACTCTTAAATATTATAAATCACAACAAGGATACACTTCACACACGACGACTACTTCACAGTGTAAACACGTACACGCAGACATGCTTGCTCTTAAGAGATCTTCAGTTTATATTTCATCACTTTGAACAAGATGCAGAACACAAACTGGCCAAGTCGGTCAAGAGCAGCCAACACTGGAGCTCAGCTGGAAGTAGCTTACAGTAGCTTGAAATGACTTCTGCTAGGCTCCTTAATTAATTTTACTAAAAACATAAGTGCATGCACGAGTGCAGAAGGGCTCTACATTGACACCAGGGGATATAAACGGCATCCTGTTCCTTCTAAAACTCCTTCCTTAACAGAGGTTTTTTGTCTGTATTTTTGGCCTGAGGATCTTGTGATTCACAGTTGACAACAAAGTTCCAGTTTTCTGGGGCCAGATTCCTCTTTTTCTTTAAGTGCAGTCCTGTTTTTCCCCGCTGATGTCACTCTGAATGCTCTGCTGTCAGTTAATGCTGTACAGACCGGATCCTCAGACAAAAATGATCCTTATTCAGACCCTCTGACCTATCACCCAGCGGGGAAAAAACCAAAAACAAAATGAGTAAAACCCCAATGAGGTCATTTAAGGCTCATTTAATCAAAGCAGCTCCAGCCCTATGGTGTTTAGCACATTTAGCTGAGTATCTCCAGCGGTTAACAGAAGTGACATCTGATAACTGAATTATCTTATCAGTAAAGGAAATGCAAAACAACAGGGAAGGAATTCAAACTGAATTCCATGGAATTTGTGCACCACTTCTCACACTGGATCCCATAAACTGCACATGCACAAGGAGAGGGCTGTGCTTTATTATATGATGTGCTTGGAAGTGTGCAAAAAATATACTTGCTTCTCCGCTGCTGTGTAAAAGCAGTCCCAGTGTGTGTGTGTGTGTGTGTGTGTGTTTGTGCACAAAGGGATTTCGCAGACGCACAGGGGCCTGGCTGGAGCAGCCACATCTTAATGGAGTCTGGGAAACACAAGGCTTTGGTATGCTAACGCCAGTGTCACTTAGCTGTCAGACACATGCACAGGGGGTAGCTCTTAAGATCTCAAGAATTGTTTTGGCATTCACACACATGGGCATTCGTTATGATTCTTTTGAGTGTTGTGCCATTCAAAGGTTTTGCTGTCATCTGTTAGTGTCTTCGCCTATCTATCTACACACACACACACACAGCTTCATGTGTGTGTGTGTGATCTATGTGCTGACACCATGCATTCAAGGGCCCATCCTCTCATATCTGGTTAAATCACATGTTTGAATAATGGAGAACAACAGTGCCTTACGGGGTGCACAGCCTGTGCGTGCATGTGTGTGTTTGAGCCGCTGTGTGCACGACAGCAAGAAGCAGCGGAGTAGAGAAAGCAACAGCACCCATGTGTGGCTGTCGCATGGATTTGTAACATTCTTTGGTATTACATAACGGTCTGTTACAGAATCAGGTATGAGCGTTACTCCGGCATAACAGGAACCCTCTCCCCTTCGCCCTGTTTGACGTGTTTTTCTCTCGCCACTCTCCCATTTCTTCTGTCTCTTCTCTGGGTCATCAAGAGGACAAACCGCTGTGTAATTCCGCTTCCCAAGGGACGACAGAAGATCCAGCTGGTACTGGACACCGGATTTCAAATTTACACTGCTGCAGTTTTTTTTTTTTTTAAATTGTATTATTTCTGTATTTATTTTTTGCCCTGTTCAAGCTCACTGTTTGTTCCGCATGCCAGCCTGTGAGCAGCATGTGAGCCACGATGTCGCCTCTGCAGCTCCTGTTGTGTCTTTCCTGTCAGGACACAAGACACGCAGCTGAGAGACAAGATGGCTGTAAACACATCTGTTTCCACTTCTCACATTATTCATCCCCCTTGACACTGTTGTGCTTTCTGTCTCAGTGTCCATTCCTTGCCCTTGTCACATCCCTGTCTATCAGTGTGAGTATTCCACCTCAGCGAGCCGGCCCGTTCTCTCGCCTCACTTCCTCCCAGTGTGGTCATGACTTTGTTCACATTTCATGTTTTTTTCATGATTAAGATAATTTCATATCCTCCCACCCCCACTCGCGCGCGCACACACACACACACACACACACACACACACACACACACACACACACACACACACACACACACACACACACACTTCTCACTTCTGCCTGTCCGTTTCACATATATGGTACTTTGCAAAAGTCTTGAGCCACCCTTCATTTCTTTATATTTTGCTGGGGAAATGTGAAACAGGTTTAACAGAAACGTGTGCCAAAACATAAATGAAAATAAGACAACATTCTGTAAGACCACCTTCATTCTCCAACACAGCCTGAACTCTCTTTGGCAAGCTTTCTTCAGGAATAATTCTTCAAGACCTCCTGAAGCACATTCAAGGCTCTTCTCTAGATGATGGGTGCCTTTTTATCCATTCTCAGCTTAATAGACCCTACTGCTTCAATTATATGGCGATATTGGCTTTCGGGAGGTCAATTCAAGACCCAACTTTGTGCTTTTCTATCCAGATATGCTGTTACTGCATTGGCAGTGCGTTTGAGATCACTGTCATGCTGAAAAATGAAGATGATGCCATTCAGATGCTTTCCAGATGGTATCGATCAAAATCTGAATGGGCTTTCTGCTTTCATAGTTCCATGAAGTAAGATCCCCAACACCACTGACCGAAATGCAGTCACAAACCATGACGGAGCTTCCACCGTGTTTCACAGATGGCTGTAGCCACTCACTGTTGTACCTCTTTTATGACTTCCTCCATACATAGTGGTGATGGTTTGAACCAAAAATGTCAAAATTTGGATTCAGTTTTCCATGAGACCTGTTATCACTGGTTATCAGTTGAGTTCTTATGTAATCCGACATAGGTCAGCTTTTTCATCCAGTTTCATTTCTTTTGAATGGCTTTCTGACAGAAACAACCTCCCACAGAAGCCATTACTCACAAGGCTTCAGTGAACAGATGCATCTCTCGGGTCCTTGCAAGGCTTTTTTTTAATTTCACGCTGTGATATCTTTGATATTTTATGTAGATTCAACTAAAGAAATGGAAACAAATGATTTGAATTGCATTTTTATTTTTTTTAAAGACTGTCGGAAAGCCTGGAGAACTTGCTCAAGACCACTTAAAAAATTTTCAAGAAAGTCTGGCTTCTCGGAATCAAATTCTAAGGAAATGATACTCAGCACTTTCACGCCATGTACATATTTGGCTCCCGAAGCATTTTTTAAAAAATCTTTTTTTAAATCTAGCTTCTGGATTTCCTTATGCTGTGATTGCTCCATCCTGTTCTGTTTACTGTAAGATGTTATCTTTAAAAACTATGTGCTGACGGTGTACAGAAGGTCTGCTGATGGCGCTTCAGTGGAGCAAGGTCAGCAAACCTTTTTACAGTTGATCTTACCCAGCTTTATTAATTCATTGTGATTAAGTGTCACCTGATCTTAAAGTCTACCAAACTTTTCACCAAGTGACCTTATTTATTATCTGACCGCCGCGCAGCACCACAGTCTTGTGAACTGATTTGTTTTGCAGATTTAGCACATCGTTCTCAAACTATTTCAGTCACGTCCGTATCAAATGAGGTCAGACTTTCATGCATCGGCTTGGTTAAGTCAGCGGGGTTGAACAGCTTACTCTGCTTAGTCAAGCATCAGATTCTTCAATCCTATATGCTTCACTGCAAATAATGATATATTTCTGGTCCCCATTACATGCTGGCAGCCACTTAATCATGGAGGGATGTTACTGTCTTTAACTATGTGCTGACTCTGTAAAACCTGCAGTGCAGCGAGCATATTGACTTAGTTGTAATTCAAATTATTTTTGCTGTTCAAATTATTTGGTAACTTTTTATAAAAAAACTCTTAGAAGGAGGAAGTTTACTGCTCTGTGAAGTGGACAGTTTAATGTACTTTCAGCTTTTGGTTGCTGGTTACACCCTTTTAATGAAGGACACAAACAGACTGTAGAAGAGTACAATGTTTTTCAGATCTTTTTAAAGAATATTGGGGTGAAATAGACAAAATCTTGGCAGGTACATTTTTATCGCCCTCTTCAGAGAAATAGGCTAGAGCTGGCTGTAAAAAAATAATCATTATTCCAGTGTTACATCAGATTTTTATGAAGGTGTAGATTTAAAAAAATTCATTAGGAATGCTTTCTACTGTGAAAGTTGTCATGACATACTTTATTTTTACAGGAATGGCTACACGTTAAGAAACAACAAAAAGAAAAAGGCCGAAAGGTTTCCAAGGTATTGATGAGAGAGACCTAGATGATGCTGTTTCTGCTATACCACAGCACAGTGTGACTCAGTAGGGTCAGGGTAGCTCACTGAAGCTGAAATATAGTGGAGAATTTGACGGGTTAGAGAATTTGGTTTAACGAGAAGTACTTACCACCCAACTTATAATTATAATAATTAAACAGAAAAATGAACTTGATAAACTAGATGATGTATAGAGTTCCTTACGCTACAACAGATAAAGTTGTACTTATGGTTTTAGACTGTTTCTCTACTGTCGACCACGCCGTGTTGTGTGTTCTCACTGCCCCCTAATGGTGAATTATGGAACTTCTCTGCAACTTTGAGCCAAGTGGCAGCAAATGAACACAACAGACAAAGCAGAGATATATTTGTATAAGGCATTTTTAAACGTGTAAAACAAACAAAGGTTTACAAAAATGCAAATAGCACCAAGTTGACATACAGTATTTTTTTTTTAAAAAACAACAAAAAAACAAGGCAAGTGTCCACACAGAGGTTGTTGAGTGTGCTTCTCAGCAAAAACCCATAGCAGCACTGTGTTTTGCTGTTTTTTTCTCTAATGCAAACAGTTTAATATCACAACAATCCAGTCACTTCATATAAGTTAAACAGGTAAAATGTCTAAACAAAACAATCATGATCCGAGAAATGCCCTCTAGAATAAAACCTTGAGAGAAAATATTGCCCAGCTATACAACCGTAGGCGTGTCTTTGTATTCTGTGTTGTCCTCTTCTCTTTCCAGATGATTCATCTAAACACCCAGGACATCTGGATGAACTGGGATGAGAAGCTCACAGGGAAATGACTTTCACTAGTTTGGTTAATTTGCGTCTGTGCAGAGTGGGTTTAAGAGACAGGGGACAGAAGCAAATGAAGGCTAATAAAAACCACACGTAAGTCTTAATTTTTATAAAAAACTCTCTAGCTGAAATGCTACTGGTCTCCTTTATGGTTGGCAGCATCCTTGGCCTTGCAGTCTTTGATGTCATCTTTCAGCTCAGCTAGCTGTTCTGCATGGATTGCCAAGGTACCGTTTACTTGGGACAGGTAGGAGTCAGAGTGTCTCTCAAGCTCCGCCCGGATCCGTTCCAGGTGATCCGCCAGCTCGCTCAGGTTGCTGCACTGGCCTTCTACCTGGGTCACCCTGCTATCGACATCCTTTACCTCTTTCTGCACTTCTATTGTTGTGCTGCGGCAGCCCCGTAGTTCCCCAGCCAGCTGTCTCTTCAATGACATTAGCTCCCCCTTCAGCTGGACCAGTCGCCTCTCCCCAGCTCCAAGGAGGGAGGCTTGGTGGCCCATGAGTTTGGTGATTCCTTGCACTTGGTTGACGAGTTGGTGCTCTCTTTGTTCCCATGTGGAATTAGCATGTCCCACTTCACTTGCAATAAAGCTAAGAGAGTCCTTTAGGCCCTTCAGAGTGCGGTTCACAGAGTTGATGTTGACCTTTAGCAGTGTGATTTCTCCTTGGATAGACCCTTCTGTTTCCTCCTGGGCAATCCGGAAGAGCAAGTTCTGAAGGGTGTTGTTTAAGCGATCCAGCTGGTTAGAGTGAGAGTCCAGACGGACTGTCATCTTCTTTTCCATCTCTTTGCACTCGTCCTCTACTTGAGTGCCGCTGATACCTCCCGCTGGTGGCGTCGAGGGTGGGCAAGAGGTGGTACAGAGGAGCTCCAGGTGTTTTAACTGTTTTTGAATTCCATCCAGATCTCCTTCAACTCTCCTCCTCACCGACTCAATCTCGGTCTCCAGCGCAGGGACCACCTGCCCCTCCAGAAGAGCCGGGGCTGTGGCGTTACTCAGCTCCTCCACAGCCACAGCCACTTTCTCCTCCAGGGTCTTCAGCTTGTCCTCAAACAGAGTCTTGAAACCATCCAGACCACCAGGAAACCCTTCTACCCCGTCAAAACTACCACTTGTGGCATTTATTCGGCCCTCTATGTCCACCAGTCGAGTCTCAATCAGGGTGTCTATGTGGATGGTTTGGTCATTAAATGCGGTCTGGAGCTGCCTTTGTGACTCCGTTAAACCTTTAACTGACTCCTCCAGCAGCGACACACGATGAGACAGACTGTTCACCTGCAACAATCAATAACTCATTAGTTGTTGTGTAACCCATGTCATGGCCCAACAAACTGCACTCATAAATTGTTACAATTTAGTGATGTGACCCTTTCTGGATTTCAGAGCTGGATTTGGAGCAGCCAAGGTATTTTTAGTACCTTTCAACAAAACTCCATAATAACATTTCAGCATAATGTGTTTCAAAGGTCTGAGAGGGAAACACTGGCTTTTTAGCACATATGAAGTCATCTCTATGGTGGGGCTTTGAACATAGAGTGGAGAAGCACTCTTTACACCACTCTGCATTTAATAATTACTTATTATTTATCTCCTTTTTTTAATCTTTTGTCCTGTCTTCATCCATGGCTGCCCCTCCCTGAGCCTGGTTCTGCCAAAGATTTCTTCCTGTTAAAAGGAAGTTTTTCCTTCCCACTGTCACCAAGTGCTTACTCATAGTGGATCAACTGATTGTTGGGGTTTTCTCTTTATAATTGTTGGGTCTTTACCTTACAGTATAAAGCATCTTCAGGCAACTGTTGTTTAAGTACGGGAGTGTTTGCTTTCCTGTGCACCGCAGCTTCAAATTAATATAACTACGGAAGAGGATTAGGGCCACTGGAAAAGAAAGGGGCACGTCTTTTTTTCCCTTCTTTTCCAGAATTCTGAGAAAAAATTCACAACCTTTTTTCTTTAATCTCAAAATTCTGAGAAAAAAGTCAGAAAGTTAGAATTCTGGCTTTAATCTCAGAATTCTGACTTTTTTCTCAGAATTATTTTTTCTCAGAATTCTGACTTTTTATCAGAATTCTGACTTTTTTTTTAATCAGAATTCTGGAAAAGAAGAAAAAAAGATGTCCCCACTTTTTTTTCGGTGGCCCTAATCCTCTTCCGTAATATAGCAGACGGGTGTTTTGGGAAATTTTTATTTGAGTGTCAAAATTTGAAGGTTTCAGCAACTGTCAGGAGATAAAGCTTAGCCTAAAGATTTGGAAAACAAAAACTTTTCAATTTCATTTGTATGGATAAAGAACCAGAATTATTCAGGATTTCCATTAATAAGCAGATTACTGATTACAGCTTATTGCTGTTATATTGTTATATTACAACCCCACCTATGTCATACCTGTCCGCAGCAGCTCTCAGTGAGCGTTAGACCCTGAATCTGAGCTTGCAAAGATCCCAACTCCTCCCTGAGTCCAGTTTCTCTGCCATCCAGAGATTGCTGCATCTGTTGCTGGCCATCCATGTGCTCCCTGTGGCACTCCCTCTGCACCTCCCCGATCTTCTGATCACAGTGCTTCTCAAGGTTCGTCAGACGGCGCTCAAAGCCATCCAGGATCTCAGCCCTTATACCTGCCAGCTTGATATCTAAGAGTTCATCCAGAAGAGAACTGGTGTCAGGGCCAGGGATGGGCCTGCCTATAGCTCCTTCCAACAGCTTCTTCAGCTGGCCATCATGACCCAAGACCATCCCCTAAAGATGAACAGAAGTCAGATCAGAAACAAAACTTAATATTTATTGAAGGAATAAAAAAAGAAATGAGGCCTTATTTGTTTCAACTATGCAAAAAAAATGTATCAAATGATCTATCAGCAGGCATTATGGCGCAGTACCTGAATCTCCTCTAGAATATGAGTCTTGGCCCGCAGCTCATCCCTAACTTCTGTCACTCTCCCTGCTAAATCACCAAATCCAGTAAAGCTTCCTGCCCCATCCAACCCATCATGAGTCCCATCTGGGATCAGCCCAAATCCCACAGGAGAGTCAGGCACACGCGGTTTGTTGGGCAGCAAGGACACCAGAATTTTATTGGTGTCTTCCCGGAGTGATGTGCGTAGTCGGTCCTCAAGGCCAGTCACCACCCCATTAAGAGTGTCTAGACCCTGGGTAAGGCGACGCAGGTCCTCTTCGATGCGGTCCAAGCGCTCACCAGTTACACCTGAAATGCCATATTTGTTGCCTGTATTTTGAAGGCAAATCACAGAAAAGGGAATGTTTTAGAGACATTCGTAAATATGTCAAATATGAGGGGAATAAGTGGTTTCAATTACAGAATAATGCACAAACATCCAAAAACATTGCAGAGTTAATGACAGTCGTTAACTTAATACTCCAAGATTTTACAATAAACCAGTTGGAGCCTCTTCTCACCATTTGTCTTTCCTGTGGGTATACCCGGGAAAGGTTTGCCTGGCTCCAGCTGGCCTCCTCCAGGCTTATGCTCAATAGGAGGTCTAGGGCCATGGGGGAAGCCCTTCACACTTGGGCGATGGGGAATAGCTGCACCCTTGAAAGGTGGCATTGCGATATCTGGTTGCGACGTGGGTCCATCGTAACAGTTTTCTCCAGAATAGCCGGGACAACATTTCCACTCGAGCTCGGTCACTGTTTTAAAACCAACCTTGTATTTTGGCTTGTAGAATGTCCTATACCTGAAGGAAATATGATATAAATGTTCTTACAATAAGTGATTAAGCAAATGTTACAAGTGAAATATATCAGGTTTTACTGTTAGAAGTACTTTTGTTTTCACCAATCATGAGCACAAATACATGATGGAAAGATGGCGCTGAGCAGAGATAACAGGATTTGGTTGTTCACTATGAGATTAAACAGGGATTAGAGGAAGATTAAGAGATTAAGATAATCGTGGTGTAAATGATGGCATCAGGGGATTGGACCTGGGTTAGCACCCAACTACATTGTTATTTAGTTTAAGCTGAATTTTCTATCCAGTGTGAATCAAAGTCTCTCTTTATACACACACACACACACGGAAAATCCCATCTTGTTCCCATTGTGTGAAGTCTTTTGAATGCTATATGAAGAGAAACTGACTAGACAACGCTTTGAGAGCAGATAGCAGAAAGGTACATCTGCCTAAGAACAAGTTAAAGCCAAGTTAAAATGTTTTTTTTCTTACTTTCTCATGTTTTCAACAAATAATAAGAAAACAGAACAACAGCTTTCCAGAATTCTTAATAAATAAAAAACAGATCTTAATCATTTTCATGCACAGAGACAGAATTGGTAACACAGATGTCCCTGCATTTTATTTTATTTAGCAAAATAAATAAGTTATCAGCAGTATCACAGATGTGCATTAATAAGGGTATATATAAGTGAACACTAGAGGGCAGTATTGATGTGGAGTATGTTCTACATTGTGCTGCAGTTTGCCAAATATAAAGAAAGAACAACACATTTAAACATCACTACCAAACTCCTAAGACGCAGACTGAAGTGTAAAACATCTGCAGCATTGTATTACTTCGTTTGATTGACTCACATCACAACAGGACATTTCTGACCCCAGATACACTTGGTGGTATACTCAGCCTTCACGTAGGTTGCCACTCCATCCTGCATGATGCATGTGATGTTTCTCTGAACCACATAGGCGCAGTAGTTTCTGGGGGGAGAGCAGAGGGATGTTACAACAATAAGACAATAAGATGTCAACAGCCCCTGTCTTGCTCTGTGTCCGTCAAACTGACGTATGTTAAAGTAAAACCTATTTAGATTTTGTTGAACAGCAACCACTGCAGAGACAAGTACTATAACTGACCGTGAATTTACAAATGTGGTTCAGAAGCAGCACTATTAATTCAACAGGGCAATATACAGTAGACTTAAACGGCTAAAACATTAGCCACTTTAAAATACAGAACATGCCAGAAAAAGTAAAGCTGTAACTGCAAACTCTCAGTGTATTGAAGTTAAGAAGACTCTGTTTTATTGTGCATAATTAAAACTGTTGGAGTGTAACAGGCAAAATGTAACAGAAAGCTATTTCTTCCATCAAAAGTGTTGAAAGTGATGAAAATGCTTCATAAAACCTTCTGTAAGATATTATTGACCCTGTGTTTTAATCTTTGCTTTGTTGTGTTTAATCTTTTACAGCTCATTCTTCTTTTGGATTATGAATAAGCCCGTGTTGTTATGTTTTTCTCTTTTTATTGGCACTCTAATAAAAAAATTAAGTTTGCTTTTGATCTAGCTGATAGATGTTAATAAAAGATCTTATAAATCAAAGAGAGCTTTTCATTGAGGAGCTACAGCTGCAGATGGACTGAGTAAGGATTCCTTTGCTCTTTTTTAAATTGTATTTTTTTTTTTTTTTTAAATTTTGACATTTTAAATGGATTGTTTAATTACTAGTATTCCCAATTACTTTCAGATGCAGCATACTACAAATACCCAGGCGGTGAGTTGTGTTTCAGTTGTGTGTGGAATCACAGATTGTATATAAATGTATATATGAGGTGGCCACTTTGGCAACACCCCTTGGTTAGTGAAGTCCTGCTGCAAAGGCTTAAAGTGAGCTTGGTTGTTGTTGCCAAGTTCTTGTATTGGAACAGGATGATAAGAGTGAGGAGCAGCTCTGACTGAAAAGCTGAGGGATGCTGCACACTCATCAATCAGTGAAGTGCAATTGCAAAATGGACTTCAGTTTACAAAAACGGCATCTTTTATATTCATTAAGACGAAAATAGCAAGTGAGGCCTTAAACTCATCCAGAAAGGGTTTACTGATGTGGATAAGGAAGTTGAAGAGTCACTTTCCAATGGACTTCCACACAAGTGGAAGTCTTATTGAAACTACAGGAATTGCCCACTGGTGGAAGCAAGTGCTCAAACATTTCAACACAAGCTCCTTTATTCAAAAACTATTTTAAATACATGCGGTGTTGGTGTCAGCCTAATGTAACCATGAGGTAAAATGTTAGTTACATTACCCTAGCTTAAGCTTTATATAACACTGGAAATATTTTAGCCCATAGCTGTTTTTTTGTCTGCAGTGCAAATTCTCTCGAAAAAAATTGTAACGTGTATTTCTGGCAAACGCTTTCACAGCTGTAGTGGCAAATTCCACATGTTGTATTTGCTGTGCCATGTGTAATTTTTTCCTGTGCTTGTGAGTGTCCTTCTTTAGCGTGTAAAGATACGTGAACATTTGTACATATATACTGCCCCTCTCAGTGCTGGAAGAATTGCAGTCTCAGTACATACACTGCTTACAGTATCTATGGTACTAAAAGACCAAGTACCTTTGGAGTCCCAAGCTACTGTAAGTATAGTTTCTGGTGACATCCCTCACCCTCATTGGTCAATAATTTGGGAATGTAGTGGACGAGGAGAGACCACCCATGAATTTTTACCCAGCAGGAGGAAGATACGCAGTCAGCATCAAAGACTGTACCAGAGCTAGGTAGTTCGCTAAGAATGGCAGATTTTGTGAATGTAATGTGTCGTGGTGTTGTTTGATGTTTAGTTTGTGTTTTTCACATCCGTTACAAGTTGCAAATATATGCAAATGCACCGTGTCATGTTCAATTTCAGACAATGCCAGTCCAGTCCTGCCAGAAAACCATGCAAATAAGTATATTGTACAGCCTACATAGTGTACTTTATGTAAGTATACTAAGAAAACTGAAAGTCCTTTTAGCTTGTTTTGCTTCTTTTAGTTACTTAGGGTAGTTGAGCACCAAAAACATTCATGGAGACTGTTTTCAATCCTGGAAGAGCTCAGATGTGCACTAACTTGTTGTTGCATCACACTGAACTTTCCCTGTCCCACTCGCTCTCACTCTTCATAGCCAGTGCAGCTATAGCAACTGCTAAATGTTCCCCTGGCCTCTGTGCAACACAGGAAATGATGATCTGCTCTCTTTAGGCTCACATGTGAAGCATTTCTTACATTCAGAGGGGAGCATTTAGCAACACATGCGGCACTTAGCATTGCTCCACAGCTGTTTCAGGACTAATAGAAGTGTTCGGAGCAGCAGGGAGGGACACGGGGGTCTACATGCCAAGTTAACAGGTTCAGAGGGCTAACAGAGAGGGGAGCCTGTTAGAATGTGTGAGAAACCACTGCGCCGCTGTGTCCTTCTGCAAATGTGTTGACAGTGTTTTCAGCGTGTGTGTGTGTATGTGTGTGTCACCACTCTCCCTGTGTTGACATATGTTAATAGCAGTAGAAGGTAAAGGGCAAAAGTTAGAATGACAGAGCTCCTTTCATACCAGCCTGACAACCTGCTGCAGGTCATGGGTTGTTAAGGAAGTGGCAGTTACGACCTTAACTGATGTGGTATGATGGGAGTTCTTTAAGTACTTATAACTCACGCATGCAGTTTACTACTTGGTGCAAATGATTTTCTTAGCATAACAAAAAAGGGGAACTGACTGGAATAATGTATTAGGTCATTGAAATAAGAAATGCAAGCTTAATTTGACAACACAAATGATGCTGCATCATCTTTTCTGGCAAGTTTTTTTTTTTCAAAAGCTGGACTCCTGTAACATTTCTGTTGTTCTTAATAATTTGCTTTTGTGCTGTTTTTCTTCTCCCTCCCCACCTGCAGGCTCTTTTCTTTACCAGGCCAGAGGGACTTTTAAACTGATCACTCCCTGTGCTGTCATCTGCTGTTCGCAGTGAGATTTATTGCAGAGAATACACAGAGTTTTTGGCACCAAAGTAAATGACTTTAAAAAAAAAGAGGGAGAGGGAGAGAGAGAGGGAGAGAGAGAGAGAAGTAAGCAGTTACAAATGTGTTTGTCAAAGTCACATGAAGATTTTGATAGAGATTCCTGCAGTATAGAAAAGGTATAGATACTGTCAACCTGAATATCTCAGCACTATAGTAAATGGCTTCAGTATATTATGTGATATAAATCCAATTTAATGCCTTTAGTTTTCTCATCTTATGTGTTCAAAGAGCTTCAAGACTTGTCTCAGTGTAGCTCTTAAAAGCTGATAGTTGCTGATAGATAGATGTCAAACTCATTTTACATTGTGGACCACATACAGCCCATTTTGATCTATAGTCGTCCCGACCAGTGAAACTTCATGATAAATATGTAAAATTGCAGAAAAGGTTATTTTACTATCCTGTAATTATAATATATTTTTGTTAATTTACTGTGGACTCACTAATAGTGGGGACAAAGGAACTTTCCTGTCATTAAAATTGTTTATCTGTTAATTACTTTGGAGTAGAATGAATGGGTTGGTTAGTCTTTATCAGTAGGAAAAACTGTAAAACTTATGAACATACAGTTAAAAGTTTAAAATCTATGCAGTCTTTCACATTATCTCAAGCTGTCCAGTGGGCTGAATTTCACTCTTCGCTGGGCCTGGTTTGGTCCCCAGGCCTTCTGTTTAAAACCCCTGATATAAAGAATAGTAAGTGTGTGACCATTTTCACAGCTGTGAGATGTAACCCACAGACTTCACACAATGGCGAAAAGTGCAGCAATCCAGATGTACATGAGGGGGGAAAAATGGTTCCCTGTCCACAGTTTTCTGTTTCTGCTTCACATTTTTTTTGTCATTTTTCTGTCAGTGTCATTTCAGTCTATGAGTGATATTTAATCCTCACTGTCTTGCATACAAGGGGGGTTTCTGGCTTTGTGAAACTCAGAGTTGAGTGCTGATATAAATCCCGTCCCTTTGCGCTGCGCTGTCGGTCAGGTCAGCAGCAGGTCGCCTTTGCTGTGTGAAAACCTGTTTTTACAAGACGAATGTTAAATTTCAGCTTGAAAGCCTGAAAGCAATAAAATAGTCAGCTGTAGAGACAATGACACATACTCACGTGTGCAGATTTTATAGACACATAATCAAGCAATAAAGACCTTGGGTTATATCTCACATCCACAGAGACCACTCAACTCTGCAAAAAGAAGACTACACAAACTTTATTCCAAAAATATGAACTCTCAATGTGGAAGTGGTCATATATGAGCAGGAGCGCTGCCTTTAGTATTTGTTATTACTCCAGCCACTTCCAGCAGCTGCAGAGTAGGTGAGAACTTTGTTTGGGCTGCTTTTGTGTGTGGGAGGATGTCCAGCTGTGAGAAGGCTGTTAATCTGGACACTTTGGGGGAAAAAAATGAGAAGTCCTGATGTGTATGATATGAGATCAGAGAGCTATAGACAGAACAGTGAAAAGGTGAGAGAGGAGTGATAGCCTATTCTGAGCTTTTTCCATACCTCATCTGTCAGCCAGTGTGGTACAAGGTCACTGCTGTTAAAAAGTATAAATACTTTCTGGTGTGTTTGTTTTAGAGCTTGTGGGGGACAGATGAGAAGGGTCGGCTGCCCATAAAGTACCACACAGTACAAGTCACCTAGGTCAAGTCGAGTTTATTTAAAGCTTATAGTTAAAAGCAAATAGCACTTCCAAACATACAACACACCTGATCATAATATAGAATAGAGGTGAAACTGCAGTAGACACCATGGTGGCTCTAACACTGTAAAGCCTGAAACATTAAATAATTGCCAGAAAATTAATATATATATTTTTAAAACGTGAGTTTATTGAAAGTTATGACAAATTGAAAAAAAAGTCATTAATAATAAATTTGTTTTTAATTTGTATAATTTTGCTACATCCAGTATTTTTGTGCAATTTATTGCTCAAACATTTGTTGTGAAAAAAATCACACAGATGAAGTAGAGGTCTCAAAAACTCAGGTTACAGGGTTAATAAATGTATACTAGTAAATAACCTATTGGCCAGTACTATTTATTGCAGTGATGAGTTGGTGAGGCTGACACATTGGCACAGGGAAGTCATGCCTCTAAATGCACGATCTCTGAAAAGACAAGAGGTCTACTGTATGTAAGAAACGATTGACTACACACACAGTTTCCTATTTTATTTTGTAAATGTGAAAATTCTGCACCTTCTCCCATCAATTTACACTGAATTACTCTTAAAAACTCTGGAAAAAGGAAGATTCCCAGACATGATGAGACAAAAACTGAAATATTTAGCCAGAACTTAGAGCCTGGTGAACTCCAGACCCTGCCCATTATTAAGCATGCCACAGTGAAGCATGGTAGTGGTATCATCATGCTCTGAGGCTGTTTCGCAGCAGGAGTGATATGGTGACTGGCTCAAGTTGAGGCAATGTCTCTGAAGATAGTGCACACAACCCGAGACTGAGACATGTGTTCAACATGACAATGAAAGAAAGCTTAACAGCACAACAATGCTGGGTGGTTTCTGGATGTCTATGATTGTCCTTAAATTCCTCAAAAAAAAAATATCAAACCCTCAACAGCATTTCTGGAGAAACATGCAGCTAGCTTGTTTGCATGTGTTTGAAACAATTTCATAGGAAAAGGGGAAGAACCTGCCCAATTCCAGATGTGCAAAGCCCGTAGAGACTTGTGCAAGAAGGCCTGAGCTCAGGGCTCCCAAAGGAGATATACTAAGTTTCAGTTTCAGTTTTTGAAAATTCTCAGGGTATGTTTTTACTTTGTTGGTAAGGCGGAATAAATGGATATCAATGACACAGTAATCACTTTTTGGATGAATGAAAATGTTGATCTTCCAAATAATCTCTTTATTTTGGTAATAGTCATTTAACTTCACTTACTTAGTGCTAAATATTTTTTTTGTGTGTTATATGAAACTAACCATTGATGTTTTTCAAAAGAAAACAAAAAGAAGGCAGGGAAACACCCAAAACTGATCGTCTCCACTTGATCCACACATTCACTGAACCACCCAATCCCCACTGAATACACAAACTGAATTTGTTTATTAAACTATGTTATGTGTCTCCAGACCTAATCTGACCTTGAAGTCTTCCTTTTCAATCAGTATGAAAATCTCCATTCACCACGACAGGAAAACTGCACTTTCATTTGTTTTTCTTGTCTCTCTCCCTCTTCCTTACTCCGAGTATTGTCTGTTTTCATGTCACTGGAGTATGGCATTTGTGACTGCTGGTCTGGTCCCACTGTAAATGTTTGAAGTATAACGTTTCAGCCTTAAAATCCTTTCATAGCCTCCCAAGAGAAAAGCGGAATTCCCATCTCAAATTCACATGTGGAATGTGTTTGGAAAGTATTGTTGTGGCTACACCTCCACAGTTTGATGGGCCTGAACAAATCACCTCTCATTCACCCTTTCCTATAAATTTTCCTATAACTTCAGGTTATGTTTAATTAGTCATATCAGTGTTTCTCTTGCTGTGTTGTACGTTTCCCCTCTCCCTCATTCTATATATCACAAAGCTCCTCTGCCTTGCCTCATCATGTCAGGCTCTTTACTTTTCCCTATACTGCCTCAGTTGTTTTGACATGTGGCACTAAAGGGCTTACCTCCCTCATTACTAACCACACTCTCACCTGTAGGAACTCCTGACTGCTTGACCCGAGTCCATTGCTTTTGGGTCCGACAGATTTATGAAGAGTGGAATGGATAAAGAAAAAAAAATATGATCTTTAATAGGACCATTGGTCTAACTCCAAGGCCCATCTCTTTTGATATATGCTTTTAATGAAGCCTATTTCCAGCCAACTGGCAGGTCTTGAAATTCCCATGGTCCAGGGATTATTAAAACTGTGCTTATGCCTAATGATTAGAGGTAAAGGCATGCTACTCCCAGCTTTAAGACCAAAGGGATCACTTTGTCATTCGCAGACAGGGTCAGCTCCAAGCCAGCTCTAGTCATCATAGCTTAAACTCAAGTGACTACACGTGCTTACATTTTGGAAATTAAGCTGTTAAAAGCAACAACGTAAGCTTGTGTACATGTAGATGTACTGAAAAAATAACTTTATTATCCTCAGGCATTTTCCAAAGTACATAATCTACTTTGAATAAGCTCTCTGTGCTTCTGAAAAGAACATTTTCAAACAGAATTATTAGATTTACAAAGCAAAGGGGGGTATTGTGTATGCAATAAGAGTGAAATAGTGTCAGTGTGATACTTTATTTAGCTGTACACATAGGCCTGATACACTGAAGAGACCAGAATATCAGTCATATGTAACCTGCAACACAAATCTCTTCACAGGCAAATAAAAATAGAAATATTCTCTTTTTATTCAGAGGCTTTTATGAGAAGATCTTTTGATCTGTGTATTAACCAAGTATGAAGGTAAGAGTCACAGGTTATCAGCCAGACTTAGCATAAAGACAAGAGACACAGCAAGTGTAACTCTCTCCAAAGAGAACTCCTATAGCTGGACTTATTCCATTTATTAATTCACCTTCTGCCCTATTTTTCCTGCAAATTTCTATTACATGTAAATTATAAAATGCAAAAAACAAAACAAAAAACAGACTGCATTCTTACCAAAATGATAATCTTTTCATAAACCAGGACGTTTTTATGCCTAAATCTGCTGACTAAAAACAAAAGTGAACAATAACTTTACTTTTTGTTGTAAATAACTTTAGTCTTTGTACATAAGATAAGATGTAAGATAAGTCTTTATTAGTCTTGGAAAAGTTTTGTCACAGCACACCTGTACATGCCAGCTGTGGCTCATTGGAAGACTTTTGCATAAAAATAACAAAGCACTGAAATGTAGATGCTTTACTTTAACGATGTAAGTTCTCAGTTACACTTTGCTTGGGATAATTATTTGGAAATTCGCACCAGAATCAACACCCTATCCAATTAACTATAAACTGAATCATAATCCAACCTCGTTTCATACCTTTAATATTTTATTACAGCAGCTTTTAAAAAGCAACTAATCTTTTTCTCTGTTCTTACATAAACCTGAGTACTTTTGCAGATGGATTTTAAAAGAAAAGTGTCAGGTAGCTTGGGAGTTTGCTGCACGGTCTTTTTGACCCTTAGCAGGAGACT
The DNA here is from genome assembly GCF_013358895.1 of Oreochromis aureus. Classification (NCBI taxonomy): domain Eukaryota; kingdom Metazoa; phylum Chordata; class Actinopteri; order Cichliformes; family Cichlidae; genus Oreochromis; species Oreochromis aureus. The sequence goes on along the minus strand of NC_052961.1, from coordinate 16,422,964 downwards.
GGCTCCATTCTTGCTCTCCACTGGACATTCAACATAAACGTACAACAGCAACCTCTAACCTTTAGCCTCTGCTAACTTATTGACCTTTCCCCCTTGATCTCTGTCCCATACATCAAAGAAAAAGCCCTCAGATATGTCTCTAATCTGATTGGTAAAGACATGTGCCATCTCCCAGGGTGCTATTTGATTTATCCAATACCCATTTCCCAGTGATGACTATGTATGACTCTTGGCACCTGTTCAGTGGTTATATGTTGCTGTGTAACTGAAAAGCGATGTGTGAAAAATAGTCATTGTTTTGCTAATCCTAATCTTAAAGAACTTCCAAAATACTCAAAAAGCGATTTCTTTCAATTATTTTTGCCTCTTTCCCAGACCTTTCGTCAAAAACATAAATCATGAAATCTGAACTTCCTGAGCCACAGTTTAACCTTTGGAAGAAAATTAGCTTCTTTGCAATAGAGCTGTGACAGGTACAGTACTGTAACTGTCTAAGATGTCACAGTCACGCACTGGGGGGCCATATATTTTTCTTACAGAAGCAAGTGGTTGCACTGAATGAAGGAATGACTGTGAAATCAAATCACTTGCTTTGCTGCCAAAATACAGACAATAATTCAACATGAAGACAAAAAGTCTGGGGTGTTCCAACAGCTGAGAATTTTCTAAGTCTCGTACTAAAAATCCAGTGAGGTTTTGTCCATGTGAGTGTAGTCAAGTTAGAAAGAGGAGTTAGACTTTACATGCTGTAAAAGCGCTCCAGTGAAGTCCTTTAGTCACACTTAAATAGGCATTCATACACACAATCACACACAATCACGCACACATCATAACGTGTTATTTTAAAGTGTCTATTTCCATTGACCAGTCAGGCTGACAACAACTGAGCTCATATGTCTGTAGTGGTGGTCTGACAGCAACACATCCCCAGAGGCTACTGTGTCCAAGATGTGCCTGCAGCTCTTATATAAAACTATAGTTTTATATAAAACTACCAGTTACCAGCAACAAGCAGTTCCTGACTGTATTTCGTTATTGATCAATTTGTTTTGACTGAAAAGTCTATTATGTCTGGCTAATCAACTAATCTTGTTGTGTAAGCCTGGAAATCTGGCACGATGGCCTGTATAAAAATAAATAAACCTCTTTGGCAACGCTGTCAAAAAGTAAAGGAAAGTATAAAGGCCACTGTTATACATAGCAACCATGCTGTGGATAAGAACTCTTATAGCCTGAATAAAAAAATTAAAGTGCATACATTAAATTATTATAAAAACAGCATTGGCTTACTATTTAGTAAGCCAATTCAGGTTTGGCAGTTTAAGCTTCAGCTCCCTGTGACTCCAAAAATATCATATTTATAGATGTTGTGTTGCCAATTCTCTGAAATTGCCAGCTGTTCAGAGTTTTAGGGCACGTGAATGTCGGTGAGTAAATACCTCCAAAAACACAAGATGAATGTCCATTAGAAACAATTTATACAGATGAAGTCCAGTTCTTACAATATAAAACTGTACAAAATATATGGGGTGCAAGGGTCTGATTGTATAGATGTATTTCTGCAAGAGTCGTGTTAAGTAAGAAAAAAGTAGCATGTACTTTAGTTAGTCAATTAGGTCAGTTTTTTAAGTGGTAATTTTATAATTGCTGGGGCAAATTCAATATTCAGATAAATTGAATAGTGAGCCAAATGTAAGGGGATGAAAGGAATACATTCAGTTTTATAGTTAAGTGAGAGGGTTAAAGGTGTAGGCTGAATATGGACACTGCAATCAGGTTGAGGGATGCTGAACAGTTTGTTGGGTGGAGGTGAGCGTACATGGCAGACTAAGTGGGGCTGGGCAATCAGCAGTCTTCTGTGGCGGTTTGAGTGAAGCAGCAGGTAGCTGGGGAGCTGTCCAAAAGCATAAATGCTCTTGTGGGAAGCCAAGCAAAAGAGAAGGGGAGGAGGAAGAGGGAGGAAAAACCAAAAGAGCCCTGCAGGCCAAACATCAGGCATCAGGCAAAATATATCCACAAGGTTATGTTTCATCTCAGAACTTCATGACTTTCAATAGTGTTCTTAACTTACTGTTACTCTTCTCTGTGTATGTGTGTTGATCAGCTTTTTCATCTCTTGAAGAATTTCTCATGACAGTGATTCAATAGTGTTTCTGGAAAAGGTAAATATTTTTCTACTTAACTCAGGATAAGTTCATTTGAAATCAGTTTCTAGTGACTGGAGGCCAGTTGTGCCACTCCCTCCTGGCAGTGTGTGCCCAGCTGTACCATAAGTCTTGCCTCTAATTGAGCCCCCCGCCCCCCACCCCTTTACCACACACACATACAGTGACTGTGAGGAATCAATACCCTTGTCATCAACTCTGCACCCCCTCGCTGCACCATAATGACAGTCATGATGGCTTTGTTTTCACTGTTGCTTCGTTGTTGCACTATAGTGTTTATCCCCAGCCACAGATGGTTTTAGGTGTGAACCACAGAAAAGAGGCTGATTTTGAGTAAGACAGAAACAGAGCGTCAATTCAGGGATCTGTTACCAAGCTGATTCCATAACTAAAAACATATTTCTGCAACTCACTGGTGACATGGGTTTCTCGAGGGAAATACAGTATTAGGTGGGTCCTGCTTGAACTCCAGCTACTTGGAATGATTTCAGAATTCAATACCCTGCACCTTGGAAACACAAATAAAACATGCATTTGTTCCTGTTATGTGTCCAAGGTGGAGAACTTACTTGTGACGGGTCATGGGCTTGTTTGGTGAGTGGTGAGGGTTGAGTCCAGCCTTGTAGAGGTTGTATCTGTTTCCATAGAAAGGGTTGACATGGCCTCCATAGAAAGTCCCTTTACTGTGGACAACAGAGAGGAACACTCCTAGGAGAAAGACCTGTGCTATTAGCTGGCACAACTTGGTCCCCATTTTGTTTTTCTAGGTCTTTTCCAAGGCTATTCCAGAGTCTCAAAAATTCAACTGTCAGGTGAGGAGAGGGGTTCAGAAGTGGTAGTCTCAAGTTCCTCTGGGTGTTGTGTTGCTCCTTGGCACATGGAAAGTCTTGTTTTCTTTAGTGGGCCCTGGAGGAGGCATGCAGTCCAAACAGCTCTAGCATCAGCAGCATCTTGTCCTGTACACCTTCACGTTGCTCACTCACAAAAATCTGAGCATGCAAAACGGAGCAGGGGGAAAACTGATGAGACTGAAGAGGGAGGGGGAAGGGAGAGGGGAAGGAAAACAACACAAAGGTGTGCTGGAGGAGGGGAAAGAAGAAAGATGAGAGCAAGAGAGAGGACAGAAAAGAGGGAAAAGAGTGTCAGTCTGTCTGTTGGAAAGTTTCAGCTCCATATACACAAATGCAGTGTAGGAAACCTGCTGCCGAGGCTCGACCTTCTAAGTAATCTGCTCTCTGCACGAGTGAGGGTGTGTGTGCAAGAAGCAATGTGCTGCTCTTGCTGCCTGTGAAGGGGCAGGCAGATAGACAGCCTATATTTGCATATCCCACCCCAACTCCAGCCCGGTGGCTCGCACAAAGAGGGGGACTGACTGATATCACTTGATGTGTCGCTCTTCTTTCTCTCTCTATTGCACCATCACAAAAATACAAAGTTATACATGAAGATATTTCACTTCAAAGCAGACTCAGATAAACAACAAAAAAAGCTGCTGTCTTATTCTGTTTGAACTTTTTTCACCCCGCACCCCCCATCACGCATTTTTAATTGTTGTCTATTCAGTCCCTGAAAGATTTTATTTCTTTACCCTGTTCTTTTCTTTCTCCATCTGCTCTGGGAGCGGCTGTACATCAAAGCATAGCCCCAGTATGCAGTGCCATGTGCGTGGCTATGGCTGCAGCCAGCTAAGACGCTGTAGATCTGGACACAATGGACCTCCTCCTTGCTTCACTGCGGTCAGTCATTAAATATCCCAGCCACAGCTTCAGTTGAGATTCACGTCCCAGCCCCCCACTTATGTCTTACTGCACATAAATGCCTCCTGCGTCTCTAAAGAGTATTTCCTGGGATTTAGTCGAATCAGTTCAGTTTCTATGATAAGTGAGAGCGATTGTCTGCATTCATTTTTTCGTGAGTTGTAAAGATTTACATTACATAAACCTTTAGTAAAAGGAGACTAGCTTGTGCTAAACTTAATTCAATAAAAAATAAGCACTTTTGAGCTTTTTGATGGCAGCAGCATGTATTCAAAAAAGGCTGGAAAATTGGTACTAAAAAGAAACACCTGGAGGAACATTTTGCAACATTTTTTACAACTAATTAGGTAAACTAACAGCAGGTAAGCAACATTACTGTCCCTATAGAATTGGTGGCTTACACATATGGAAAGGCACCATCAATGCTGAAAGGTGTATACAAGTTTAGGACCAACACATGCTCCCTTGCAGACATCTTTTTCATGGAATGCTTGAAAAAGACACAACACAATGCTAAATCACATACTGCATCTATTACTACAGCATGGCTTCTTAGAAGCAGAGTCCGGCTGTTGAATGATCTTCCTGCAGTCCAGATCTTTCACCAAATGAAAACATTTGTTACATCATGAAATGAAAAATATGAGAAGGAAGATCCAGCACTGTTGAGCAGCTAGAATCCTGGATCTGACAAGAATGGGACAATATTCCTAAAAGTCAAACAGCTGGTCTCCTCAATTCCCAGACTCTTAAAGGACATAACGATGCTACATAGTGGCAAACATGGCCTGTTACAACTTATTTGAGATGTGTTGCTGCCATGAAATTGAAAAAGAGCAAGTATTTTTCTAAAATGGTACAGTTTCTCAGTTTAAACATTTGACACATTCTCTATGTTCCGTTGTGAATAAAATATGGATTTATGAAATTTGCAAATCATTACATTCTGTTTTTATTTCCATTTTACACAGCATCCCAACTTTTTCGGAACTAGGTTTATAAATGAATTTTTTTCATGTTTCTCTCCGAGTAGTCCCAGACACATTGTAAGAAGACACTAAAACCAGAATGTTGTCATTTTTAGAGTTAGTATCCAGTTTATATAAATCCTGAAGGACCAAACATTACACAGCACTCAGCTGTTACAGAGACGGAATCCAAGATGGATCTAACTTAAGGAGAAGTTTGCCAGAAATAGGCAGTAATCCTGGGATATAACGGTGTCTTTATGTTCCAGAAGGGTCACAGAGGATTAGCATAATACACTAGAGAGATGCACAGAGCATTCTCAGTAGCTGGTAGAGGAACTTGGTGACTTTCATACCTTGCTTAATTGGTCACAGCTATTTTTGGCGGGGGTATAAACTCTGGCATGGACATGCTGCCAGTATATCTCTTGGCTCCATCCCAGTTTTCAGGTTTTCTTAATCCTCATGTTATTGATAAGAGCACATTTATATGCATGTGCAGCTCATTTTTAAAGTTTAGAAGCCAGACTTGGAGGAAGAAGCTGCTGTTTGAATTGACCTCTTTGTTTGGAGGGTTGGTTTGCAGTTCCCTTCTCACCTGTGTGTGGACTTTGCACCACTTAGGCTACTCTATTTAGTCTTCATTTACAAGTCAATAAGAAAGAAAAACACACAGCTTAGTGATATGTATAGAAATATTGACAAGAGGGAGAGCCCCTCAAACACTCAAGCAGGGGGTGGATCTATTGAGTAATGTAGGCTAAACAGATCCAAGTGGGTAAACAAAACCTTTGAAATGCATTTTGGAGTTTTGGTTCTTTATTTCTTTTGGTCTTATCCCATGGTGTGCCCTACATTTAGCTTATCCTGTTGCAGTTTTCTTTTGTTGGCCTATGCTGCACAGACTCACATGTCTATGGTTTGTGAAGATGAAGCATTTTGCTTCCTGCTGAAGATGAACCCCATTGCTCCATAAACTGTCACCGCACACTGGCAGGGAGACAGTAAGAAGGAAACTATTTTAAATCTTTGTCCATTCTGGCAGAAATCGCTGCAGTGAAATACAGTTTTTCACTGAAACGACTGGCACAATTTTAAACAGATGTGTCCCAGCATACTGTCCAGATGTCAGGGTAAAATGAGAAATATCTGGGATTCTGACTTATCCTAGTTTGATAGTTTATGATAATTTAGAACAAAAAATAATAATTCTGGTCGTTATTACTGTGGTGAACGAACACTCGGGCCAATAGATGTCAAAGCAAAAAAGCCAAAGAAAAAATAAAGAGTACTAATAATGACATAATTGCAGTGTACTGTGTAAGAGCCAAACATAAAATTTTCTGCTTGAATGATGCATTACTCAGCCAAAACAGTTTCTGTTCACTGTAAGTCTTGTGAGTCAGGATTTATTCAATTTGTTTCCTTCAATTTATTTATTTTTTTATGTATTTTTTTTCTAGCTAATAGCAGATATAGTATTTCTTTTGTGCTGCATTTGTGAGTGGTTTTAGATAAGTATTCTTATCTTACTCTGAATGACAGACTCCATACCCTGAGTGGAAATCTGAGAGGAAGTTCATACAGCTTTTCAAAAGTCCACGGCCTCCTGAGCATTTGGCTTATGCACTATAAGTCAGTGACATTTACACCGCACTATATTGTAGGTGCAGTTTCCTCGTTTTTATTTGGTTTCAACTCAGGATCTTTTTCCAAGTGACATACAGCCCGTTTTCAGTTTTTTCCCTTAGCGAACAAGCTGTGAAAGGAGCCTTCAGTTTGTAGCGTCTCTGTGCACCCTCCTGCAGAGGTGAGATACAAAATGAATCCACTGCAGTGAAATAGGACACCACTCTGTTAGTTTGATTTCCCTAACCCCTCCGTGAACCAACCCCATCATTTGCTATCAGTCTTCTCTAGGGTTTTTACAGACTTTTATTAGATATAGACACAGGGGCACAGGCACACTGAGGAAGAAGTACAGAAATGGGATGGATTCCAGGTCGGTGACATCAGCTACTTAGCAATGAGGATACTCGATCCCTTCTTACAGTAGTGACCTGGGATGCAACCCAGTCTTCAAAAAGTAACCAGAAGAACCAGGAAAATGGCTGTTATTTATGTCCCTATATTATGTCCCGAGCCTAGAGAGTTGCAAGATTGTACATGTATACTCAAAACCGCACCCAAGTGTCCAACAAATGCCATCAAATTCAGCAGTAAGGTCTCAACAAGCAGACCTAAGTGTATTTTGTGTAAAGTTACCCAAAACAAAACTTCTTGCTCATGAAATGTATTTATTGTTTGGACACTTGGTGTGTTGATTCCCTGTGGTGATATGACTCTCCATTGCTTGCACTGTAAAATGTGCTTTTTAACATGTGACACCAGCAATAAAATCAGGCCTCCATCTACAAGAGTTCATGATGGATGGTGATAAATGACCTGCTCTCAACACTCTACAGGCACTCGACTGGTGCTTTCTAGCTAAAGAAAAAGGAAATATTCTGTGTTGTCTTTGGTATGGTAAGATGGTGCGTACATAAAATGAACTGATTTCACTACCACAAAAAAGGGCCTTGAAGTACATTTTCCATTTTGCTCATAAGCCTCTTATTATCAGGGTGATTGGACATATTGTGAAGGACTCTTTTGGTGAGAGATTTCCATATTTTGCTAACACAGAAATAACCTTTGTTCATGCTCTTCTCATGGGTTTGAAGAAGGCTCCGCAAGAAAAAAGTGATGCCACAAAGATTGTACCAGTCTTAATTTAGCAAAGTGTAATCTAAATAGATATCCACATGAAAGGAACAATGACTTTGGTACTGAAAGCTTTCTGGATTCTGCTTGTAGTCCAAGTTCTATTGACCACTGATGAGAATATTTATGCACAAAATCTATTTTCCCTCAAATAAAAGCAGTGTTTTCACGGGAGTGAAAGTGCCTTTCTGTGATGGAAAAAAAAGCTTTTTTCCACAACAGAACCAGGAGAAACTCCTAAAGATGTTTGTATGGGACTGAAAAGGCATTCCAGAAAGTATACATAGATGATCACATTCCTCTTCCTCTCATCTGCAAAGTACCAGAACAGTTCTTTATGCTGTTGTCATTCCATGTGAGCAGTGCACCAGAGTTTACTTTCATTCCAGTTTTCCAGACAAGACAGAAAGGCGGTGAGTGGGTCACACAGAGACCCCTTGTGAGTTTGCAACAGAGTGGGACCTTTTGGCAGAGGAAGCATCTTTGCTTTGTGATGTGACAACTTATGCTGTAGGAACAGCAGTTCCAGTAAGACCAAATGACTGAGAAACTTCCCATGCTTTTATCAGGAGATGGGGAAAGTCCATTACTGTCTGTTAATATCTGTAGGCTTTTTCATCAAAGGCTCGGTTTCAGTTTGTAACACTGAAGGAGGAATATTTTTTTAATACACTACAAATAGAGACTGTTAATTTCCAGGTCTTGCATAACTTTTTACACTAACCACATTAAAAGAAACCCACAAATACTTCCACTTAGGGAAAACGCTTTAGTAATATAAAGGTCAACTTTAATTGTAGAAAGACTGAATGACAATTCCAGTATCTCTTATAAACACTGTTCATACTATAGACACAACCAGGCCAGCAGCCACGCTGATTTTATTGTCTGTGTTACATTTAAGTTTTGCAATCCTTTGTGTGCTGAAAGAATGACAGATATGATTTTTTTAATTACTTTGTGTGTTATTGGCACTATTTTTTCATACATCAACCATAAAATCCAATTATAGAATTAATCACTACATGTATTATAAATCTTTTCTTAAATGGCATAAAAATCATACAGCTCTTTAAAAGATAAGATAAGATAAGATAAGATGAAAATCCTTAAAAGTGTAATTACAGTAGCCACTGTGATGTAATGCCAGTTTTGCTAACAGTGCTTCAACCACTGTTTGTTTCCAAATGCTTCTCTTAGCTTGAAAACACTGGTGCTACTTATTTAGTATCTCCACAGCAGTCCCGATTATCTGCCCAGAGAACATCACAGAAACATTATTAACAGTTCATATCTTTTGCACATTATCCCCATATGCATCATTTTCACCAAATTGGTAAAAATGGAGGACATCCCCACAGCAAGTGCCATCAGCAGTGGATCGCCAGTTTAATTTTTTCTGGCTGGGCTTCTTGCATGTCACACTCACATACTCACCAATTCGTCTTTTTTCTGGGACTTTGAAGATAAGTCTTTTTCAGACATTTTAATTGTGTTTCAGCAGAGTTGCGTGCAAACAGCTAAATGTAATTTTTTTTCTTATGTACCCTTCTCTGCATTTTCACTGATATTTATAGTAGTAGTTATTTGGAATACTGGAAAATTCAAGAAGTCAAAAAAAAAGCTGATTGAGGTACCGATCGGTGCCCACAGACCATTTTTCATGCCCGGACTGCCACTGGTAGTAGCTGAGGTCATTTTTCTTTCAGATGTTGTTTGACAGATGCCTTGAGAGCCATTGTAACACCGCTGCTTATTTCTGAAGTTCTGACACATGAATGCTAATATTTGTGCTTACAGACTAAATTGATTGTGGGTAAGTGTACAGAAAATGATGCTTGGGGGGGTTGTATTTGGCTCCCTGCAGCTTTTCACTCCAGAATAAGCTAATGATGTATGTGAGCAACTGTAATTTCAGTTATTCACAGTGCAGTCATACACAAACATTTCCTGTAATCATTTTAAGAAGCATTTACCACAAATACACATATAGATTTCTTTCTTTTTCCGTCTACACACTCCACATGCAGCAGCCAAACATTAGAGAAGTTCAAACACATTGTGTTCATGTAACAGCCTTAACTTAAAAACATTCAGGTCTACACACTCTATAGATTAGACTCCTGTAGAAATAGTGATACAGAAAGCGTAACATCAGGGTGGATACTCAAAATATAAGCTGGTTATCCTTAAACAGACTCTGCATTCATGATACTAAGATAAGGGCAATTAAATAAATCTGCTCCACGTGAATTGCCTCAGTGAATTCTACTTCTTTCTATACACCAGTTTATTCATGTAATCCTTGCTCTCTTGGCATCCATTGAAAACACCTGACCACTTCAGTGAGTCTGTTCATTCTTGCCTAATAAAATTTTAAGAAAGTACAAATAAGAGAGGGCGCACCGATTTGGTAAGATGATCTAATAGATTGCTGCAAATACACTATGCTGCCTGTGCTATGAAAAAGGTTCAACAAATGGAAGCATCGCACTCTGTTCTTGCAGATAGGTTGATTAGATTTGGCTAATTTGTTAAAAAGGGATTTGGTTCATTCTGAACAGTTGTTCTTGCTATGAAATCTCAGTATTAGTATGCATGACTTGTTTCTCAGGTAGTCTTTCTGGGAAAACTGATTTCCAAATAAAGCTAATGATCAGTCCTCCACATTGACCTATAACTACCACGTATTGACATTTTAAGTCACTAGAAAAAGAAAAAAAACTACTCAAACTCCTGAGATCTAGAGCAGCAGTGGCTATATGAAGCCTATGGAATTTATGGATCAGTTATATGAAGCATGAGCTCATTCCAGCAAGCACAGCATCCCCGCTCTGCCAAATGTGGTTGGTGCAATGCAAAATTACATTGGATTTGTAATCAGTGAGGGTGCGCTCCATGCACAAACACACACACACACACATGTACACTGGGTTCATTCTCCCCACTGGGTACAAAAGTTTGCATCCACTCCACATCTGGTTTACATCATAGCCAGACCACCACCACCCAGCCTAGATCTATCATCAGTCCCTCTCTCTCCCTCTCTCTCTCTCTCTCACACACACACACACACACACACACACACACACACACACACACACACACACACACACACATTTGATTACATTTTGGTTTATTTATAGACTGCCGACTCTTCATAATTATTTTCTCAATAAAAGTAACATTTTAAAACTTTTCCTTATAGGATATCTGAAGAAGCTTTATTTCAATTTACCAAGTCTTGCTACTCAGAATCCTGCTCATTGTTTGAAATTTCATTCACAAAATCACTGGTCAGATCTTTCTTTCTCACACTCATCTTGTGGTTATTGTTGCTATGTAACATTAATAATAAAAACAAAAAGAAAAAAAAATCTTATTGGGGACAGATGATATTATACTACTGCCCACAGTGCTATGTAAACTGTGCCATCATCTCTTGCCGTTAAGGCCATCATTTATGAACTGCAACTGCTGGCACACACATACGTGCTTGCCTACACACCCATCCACCCACACACCCACACATACACTTTTAGGGTGTCTGCATGTGAGCATGTTCGCAAACACTTAGTCTTTTAATTGCTGGCTTTGTTTTTTATAGTAAATGCTGGTGGGGGTCGGTGGTCTGCACAAAATATGAGGTGCGTTGAGATGAACAGGCACTCACAAAGAGCCCCTTGTTTCCTCAGCAATGTGTTCTCAGTTGCAAAGCAATTAAAGACTAGTTTACTGGCGAGGACCGTGCTTTTCTCTGCATGTGACGCAATCATCTAGGTTTGCCCAGCTGAAGGCTGAGTGATGGGCATGCACACGCAGCAGGAAGCACAAAAAAACAGACACGTGTATGTGCGTACAAGGGGAGACACACACATGGACTTGTGCATGCCTGCGCGCATGCATATACACCTACACACACAGACGTCATTTAAGCTCAGCCAAAGCTGGCAGAAGGAAAACACTCCACTTTACTTCAGCACAAGGCATGCCCTGTATGAGGCTCTTATTTTACCAACCTCACAATAATGATAAATCTTGATGAGCCACAGAAAACTTCACATTAATGGCACAGATTGACTGAACAGAGATCCCCTTGTTAAACCTTTATTTATAATGTAAATTGTATATATACACACACATATATATATATATATGTGTGTATATATATGTGTTTTTATATATATATATATATTTGTTTTTCTTGCATTACATTTCAGTAAAATATCCATTAATCAGCCACAAGTGATCATTTTTATTCACTCGCCTTAGACAATAAAAATTTAAATAGTTCTCACCGTTACAACACAAGCAAATCACTGAGCGTGAGTATACGGTGCGGTTTAATATTATTGGACCTCAGTCGGACCAGTATCCACAGCTCACACCGGCACCATACAGGTTGTATGTTTTCACAGAGAGAGTCCCGCACTGTGCTGATGTGCTTATGATAGCACTGCAGGGTATGTGAAAGGACATAACTTTCTCCATGTGTGTAAGCAGTCGGCTTTACCATTTCTCACTCCCTCTGAAATCTCTCCAGAAGCAAAAAAGACACACATGATAAAGAAGGATTAGATGGACTTGAAACAGGCTTCGACAGTACTGGCCCACTCGGGGTCAGCTGATTAGGGATTTTTGCAGTGGCTTAAGGGGGCGAAAAGGTTGAAGTAACCCTGTCTATGTTTATTTTATGAGAAGTACCAGCTGTGGACTCTACTACCACCTGGGGTTGCACTATCACATTAAAAATCAAATAAATCAGTTCAATCCACAGGCTGTAGTTGTTTTCTACTGATAGCTTCCTCTGTGATGCTCTCCTTGTCTGATGTAGAGGTTGAATCTCACAATAGCTGCTTTGTGGTCTTGTATTTGTTCACTTTCCTGTGGCTTGTGGTAAAAACAGCAGAAATGAGCCAATCACTTACAAAGTTGTGTGGTATGTGTAAAGATATACAGTATGTGTTTGCATGCTCCCTCGTTTTGTGAGCTTCTGAGTGGGTTTTTCCCACAGACACATGACTCACATGAGGCTAACACTTAAAAGGGTCATAAACTTATAATACTAAAGCTTAAACGATTGCCTTTCCTTGCCCATATTGTTAAATATCACTGATCTGTCTGTAAAATCTTATCAGTCTCATTCTTCAATTCTCACCTGTTCTCCTGTCCTGACAGTATGCAGTTCACACCCGTCTCTAATCTTTCGCTCCATTCCTTCCTTCAGATGCCTCCTCGCTCCCCAACACTGCTCTTTCATCACTCCATCATAATGGAGGGATTTGATTCTTGAGACTGACCTCTGCAGTTCTCCAGCCGCAGTTTGGCGTGCTTTCTAAGCTTATCATGCAGTGCGTTAACTGTGATCAGGGCCGGTATCACCACCCTCTCGGACGTGGTCCAAAACCTCCCTGTACAATGAGAGCGTGCATCAGGAGTTACAAAAGCATTCACTTTTCCACAGTGTCACTGACTGGTGCCAGCTGGTTCCTCTTGGCTTGTCCATATAAAAAGGGATTAAGTGAAAAAGCCCAGTGGAGTGTCACTCAAGAGCAACAAAACCCTAAACACCAAGACACTTATTTTAAATCTCAAAATTCATCTAAATATAATCGGTCACTCAGTGGAGGGAGAAAAAGGAAGTTAGTAAAGTTGAATCAGAGCTGCAAAGGAAAGCACAACCATCAAAACACACAGAAAAAAGTGCAGTGCATTAATTGCAGATATGTTCAAAACTATTGCATGAAAACCGTCCACTGGCTGTTCCCCTTTTATTTTCAGCTTGAGCTACATTAGTGTTTTTTGACTTTATGATTAGTTGGATTTTTCCCTGTTAGAAATTTTTTCTACATATTTTCCATACACATTCAACTACAAAGTATTTAGGTAATCAAGTAACCAAGTAACACTTTGTATTAATTGTTTCATTCTAATTCCACTTTGTCTTTTACTTATGTCATTAGTTTTAGTAATAAAAAATATTATTTGTTGTACAAGCGACAATAAGAATTCCATTCTGTTGACTTTGCATTATGTACCATATTATTTACTGTAATATCCATCCATCCATGTTACACTACTCATTAGAGTAAGCAGAGATGCCAGGACCTCTAGCTCTTCTGAGAGGACACTGGAGCATTTCCAGTGTGTCCCATGTTTTAACCAGACAATAAAGGTTTCAGATTGGATAAAACTACAGTTTTATTTCATATCAGAACATTTTTTTCCATAGTTTTTTCTCATCAGATTTGACACAAAAATTCAATGGGAGTTGGGGATCCGAGACTGTTTGGCAGATGCACCTGTTGTATCAATTAGAAAATCCTAGGCCAAGTTTTCAGAAAACTTGACCTCTACCCTTGATCTTGAGTTCAAGGTCACCAGGATTTGAATGTCTGAGATTTTCTAGCAAATGCACTTTTGTGGTATCAATGACAAAATCCTAATTGCATCGCTCTTGAGATATTGGATTCACAAACTCGGGTGTCCAAGTCAACAACACCAAATATATTTTTATAATTAAATGAAAAAAAAACCCCCAAACTATTACAAAGGCTTAGAATAGATTAGAATAGAATAGATAACTGGAAAAACAAAAATATCATATAACGGTGTTAAAAAAGCATGCACAATAGTGTCAGTACATAATTAAAACAGATTGTTGGAGAACGAAATAAAGACACATCATGCTTCCATTTAAGTTGCTGTGTTCCTTTCTGGATAGAGGATTTGCCCAGGGAGCAAAATGAATACCTGTTGTTAGAGCTCTGTGGTCTGCCTGCGTGTTGAGTTTATAATTTCTAAACAGCACTGACAAAGAAAAAGAAAGAAAGAAGAAAAGCACTTGGCACAAGCTGCAGAAAAAGAGGGGCCATTTACTGTGCTGTGATCTAGGACCATGAGGAAAGCTTTTATCACCCCAACTAGTACAGCTTCTAATCTCTCTCCTTTTTTACCTTCACCACCCACCACTGCACTCCCAGAACACTCATAAAAACTTGTTAGTATTGTTCCGCAGTAAATACAGCAGGCTGCCATCAGTGATGTTTACAAGTTTCGTAAATGAGTTTCTTAGCATTCAAAAGAGGGCTGAGGGTGTTTATTTACTGTTATAAGTCATCACTTCAGCACACCACTCAGGAAATAGGTGGAAAATCAGTGCAATAACACTTTATCGCCTGTTTTTCATTCAATTTAAATATCGAAGAATCAAGTTTTCACTGCAACACACAAATGGTCAAATTTTGTCTGTGAGTTTAAGCTTTGCTTTTTCTTTTTTTCTTCCCTAATTTCCTGTGAGCTCAGCAAAGCAGACATGTAGTAAAGTAGGGCTCATATGGGCTGCAGTCTAAAGCTGCAGATGCCAAGAACCCCTGCCCTGCATACCTGAGGGAGCCGAGACAGGACAGAGGAGTCAAAGAAGCAGCATCAAACATGCCGCCAATCAGTCTAAATGCTGCTCTAGGTTAAGGGTCTCTCACCAGTCTTTGAACTAGAATCCGTAACATTTTTTTCTGTGCAAACAGTGATTGCACTTTTCCTTGTGTGGGTCACAAAAGGCTTTATTCATACTAGTAAACTCAAAAATAGTAATAACTAAGAGCAACTGAAGGAGACTATAAAACAGGAGCACAATCAGCTCTGGACTTTTCTGGTAAAATCGAGCTGCAAGTTTCAGAGTGATAATTCAGGAACATAACACTTTTTTTGATGGTCTGCAGCTGTGTGTGTATGGTGGTTATAAAATACACATGTACAGAGCCATGGATCTAATAATGGCATCAATAATGCTATATAACGGTATAATCAATAATGGCACTGTGGTGCAGATTGTGTTATATGTTAGATTTTCTTTTGTTGCACCAAGTGACAGCATCAAAGTGGAATGGACAACTGTACATGAGTGATAAGCATCAGCCAGCTGTAAAGAGCTCTAATTCAAGGGTCTGGCAGCTAATGGTGGGTACCATTTGAAGTCAGAAGTTGGAATTTCTAAGTTCCCAGTAAGAATCTTCAACTGGAATACCCCTTAAAGTAAAACTTCGAGCTTGTAAAGTTGAAGCAGCCCCACCAATCCCGACTTGACAATCCAAGATGGAGGCAGTGCACATAAACACCACTGTACCATCACTGCTGTGTAATTTGGACTGGATAAATAAGCTGTAAGCAGCACACTGACCAGGTTTTGGCCATGAATTTGTTGACCAGTGGTCATGGCAATTTGCTTTTCAACGATCACAAAACTGAACTCCAGGCCTATTGTTAGTCAATAATGCTAGTTTTGGTCATTAGGCTAATTTCAATTCAATTGGAGGGGTGGCCATCTGCCATTACCAGCTGGGGGTGAGGGAAGGGAGACAGGATAAAAGACACACCATGGAAGAGAGCCAGAGATTAATAATAACTAATGATTAAAGGCAGAGCGGTGTATAAAGCGAGTGAAAAAGGTGAGTGAAGCCCTAACTATAAGAGAAAGGAACGTTTCAAGCCATAGCTTAAAACTTGGAAGGGTTTCCGTGGTTCAAATGCAAAGTAGAACCTGGTTCGACAGAAGAGGGGCTGAAAGCTGGAGGCCTCCCTTTCTACTTTTAAATATCCTAGAAACCACAAGTAAACCAGCAGTCTGAGAGTGAAGGGCTCTATTAAGGTGATCTGGTACTATGAGGTCTTTAAGGTAAGATGGGATCTGATTATCCAAGACCCACATGTGAGGAAAGGTTTTAAATTTGATTTTGGATTTAACAGGGAGCCGGTGAAGAGAAGCCAAAATGGAAGATACATGTGTGGAGTGTTACAAGGGCAGGAAGACCTGCAGTCAGCTCAAAGTGAAGAAGTCAACTGATGAAACATTTCTCCCACTGAAAACGCAACGTACAGATGAACAGAATCAACTTTCTGGGATTTCCGTACCTGGATGATTGAGCATGTATGAAGGCATTGCATTGCACTGAATGGCATTATATTACTGGGTTTTTCCAGTTTTTCCTCCCTTTTCTTTTATTACTAGAAATCACCAACTTGAGAGTGACGACACCCAGCTCTGACGTCCAATTTCAGCGTCAACTGGAACACAGCATAAGCAAAAACATACAACATTAATGAGAATAATGCAGGTGAAAGACCATCTAAGTTGCTTTGGCTTTTCTCTTTAGATAAGGCTGTAATATTAGTCCACTTGAAATGTAACTAAGCAATAACGGTTATTAATTCAAAATTTCTTTCTGCATTTTCAATTTTAATGTAGTCAGCACAGGTTTTTAATTTTCCAGTGAATGTAACATACAAGCTTATCCACTAAAAACACGTGACAGGAACATTTTTTTACTCTGCTTTGTTCTGATATTGAAATTTTTTCCACCTCTTCTTGCACTATTAACACATTTCCACGTACACATACACACGCACCCCGGACAACTTGCTGCTCCACATACCTGAGTGAATTATTCCAGTATACCTAATGGATCACACGTGCCACGGTGCACATTGGCACTTGGTCAAGTCACTCTCCACTCCCTGGGGCCAGGTCCAGTAAAAAGGCTTCTATAAATAAGGCCAACTGTTTCTCTGGAGCTCATAAATCTGAGGGAGCTGGATTTCTCCCCATTCTTGCATCTGGCGTCATTTGTCACATATGTGGTGAGCAATTAGGTATAAAAGCAAACCAGGAAACCCAGCAGAGGCCGCACTGGCCGGTGCCAGCAGCCAGTGCTATGTTAAACTTCACCACAAAGAGCCCTCAATCTGGAGACTCCAGTGGGGTTCGAGGGAAAGCAGAAAAAGATAAAAACAGGGGGAAAGAGCAAAGGAAAAAGACTAAGAAACCCAAGTACGGGCTTTCGGAAATGACATCATTGTTTTTGCAGTGAATGATGTGGCTGAAGTTACAGCACTGTGTCTACCACAGGCTACCAAACATTTAAGGCTGCGCATAGACTCCAGTCAAATTCATGCAAGTCTGCACCCTCAAACAAACAGAGCAATAGTCTATTACTGCAATTCAATATCAGACACTCTTCCATAAAAAATGGCCAGTTTATGGTGTCACTGTGGAGCATTTCCTGAGTCTGTTCTTTTTAGACTGAAGTATTTCTGTCCTCTTATCAAAACAGCAAGTAACATTCAATGCAAACCAAACACTAGTAGTTGCTTCCTGTGTCACGCCCAGTCACTTCCTGGTGTCGATCACCCTGCTCTGATCACCCCTGTTGGGTTGTCTACTCCAGCCAACCCAGCCAAGAAGTTTCAAAATCCATTTTTACATTTACTGTATAAAAAACACAGACTTGTACTATAAATACTGACATATTGTAGGGAAAACTGTGTCCACAAGACTTTTATGTGACTTTGATTACATGCTTGCTACACATTTTGAGTGGGTTTTACAAGGAATGGACCAAAAAGCTCCCCATCCTTTCGCAGCCAATGCAAAATCAGAAACTAGCCGCTGCAGCTGCTACCTTTTACATATTAACCGCAAATAAGGGGCTTCACAGTGAAGGGGTTAAACAGCAGACCAACAATAATTACATAAAGAGTATTAGGCACACTAATGATTGTAGACAGGAGAGGACAAGTCAAACCTGCAGGGAATTCTCCATAACTTAAATGCCTCTAGTCATGATCTAATGTTTACATTTGTACTTTCAGGATTACTGATTTAAATTCAGCCACATGGACACTAAAGCCACTTCCAGATCCCATCTAGTGTAAGAAAAAACATTCACCTCCACCTTCACTGGTATTCAGCTTCTCTTTCATCAGAACCCCTTCTGTTTCTGCTGACTTCCTGATCTGGCATGTTCAAAGTCAAGGGCTGCGCTGAAGCATTGCACCTGTGCCAATAAACATGAAAGCATAAAAATCAGCATATGTATGCACATGTGAACATATGTGCGCACAGGGTCACACACAGATAAAAACAAAAAAGTTCAAAAGTCTTCCTTCTTCTTGATTATTACCCAAACATCTGTGACATAGCAGATCTTGGTTAATTGATTTGTTTCATATGGACGCACAAAATGTCTCTGTCTAGACACGTCTTAGTGCCCGAGTGTGTGGGCGAAGGGACGATCCATTTGGGATTTACTGACGTCTGAATTGGGAAAGAGACGGGCAGCAGAAGCAAATTCTTTTTATTACCAGGCTGCCCTTTCCACTCACTCTCTCAACAACAAACACAAAATAGCAACAAAATGCTCTCTTAATGTGGCTTTGACCTTCCCAGTGGGAAAGGGCTTTTGAATGCAGGAGCTATAATAGGGGGACGGGTGTGTATGGGCTGAGAGCGGAGTGGGATCAATGATGCACACTGAGCTATCAGACGTAAGCCCTTCAAGCCGTCAACTACTCAATCCCGCTTCTATCCAAAGCCTCACTTCCCCTCCCACCACCACTGCTGTCTGTGGCATTCTTTCACCTTCCACCCCACTCTTTCCATTTCTATACATCTTTTATTGCCACTTTCCCTCCCTCCTCTCTGGATGACATAGAAAAAAAGAGGGACTCTTGAGTTCACTGACACTGAAACCCCATTTAAAAGATTTTTTGTCATAACATTTTTTTTCACAGTAAAACTCAACCCTGCAATGTGCAGTTTTAACTCGGTCCTTTAGCAAAGCAAACGTGTCTCGCATCAGCGGTGTATTTTCAATATGCCTATGTGCAAACATCATATCCTCTTGTTAAGAGACTCTGTGCCGACCTTTGACTTTTTCCTATTAGACGGAAGCCGTAGCAACAAGTTCAAAGGCTGCAGCACACACCCGAGACCTTTCTAGCATTACCGGTTTATGAAGAATTCAATTTTCTTGTGTGTATATGCGAGCGCCTGTGCAACTGTGCATTCTTGCACTGACATTTAGTGCTCTGACACTTCACTCTAAGTGATAAAAACCATTCACTAAACACTTGGAGCCAACTCTCGGAGCTCCTGCATCACAAAAAAAGAATGTAATGCACCCAAATTAGACAAAGCACAATGCAGCTTCTGTTGTTACAGTGAAACTCGCCCCTCTATGTCCCCAACACACATCTGCAAAATCATTAACAGATGTCTAAAGAACCTCCTTCGGCCAGCCTATCGCAAACACACGCTCTACCTCACTATATTATTCCATTTTCTCAGTTACCATGTCTGGCTCCACTTCTCTCCATCTCCCCTGCTCACATGCTTAAAAACACTCAGACCGCAAACACATGCAGACACACTGGGAGAAAAACATAAAGTTGAAGAAAAAACTTGCTAACTCGCTCATTCAAACTTCAAGAAAAACATTCAATCTTTCTTATTCTGTCTTTTTCTGCAGCAATCACTTGATTGTGGCAAATCTGGAACATTCAGAAGAAGAAAAGAAAAAAGTATCTTATTTTGTACTTTTACATCAATGTGTTTGTTGAACACACCGAGCTTTTCCAAGCTCATTAAGCTGCACACCTCCAAAGGGAAAAGAACAGCAAGGGAACCCTGCATCATTACCCACAGTCCGCCCTTCATCAGCTGTGCTGAATATAATTATCACCTCATAATTGGTGGTCCAATTTTTCCCAGGCTAAACAGAAAGAGCATAAGGTGTGCCAGGGGAAGTGCTTGCCAGTCTGTAAAGCTGGAAGAGGCAGAATTTGGTGGAGTAAGAGAAAAACTGGATGCAGTCCACTGTGAGACACAACTCACTCAGGAATTTACAGTTGGTCTCATAAAGCAAATGAAAAGCAGAACTCAAAAACAGCAGGCACAGTCATCCAAAGTCAAACACTGGGAGGAAGAGAGACGAGCGGCAGTTAAAAGCTCTGAATGGATTGGTAGACAACAGGCAGAGGAGCTGAGAACCTGAGAGAAACAGAACAACACATCATGTTTATTTATTCATTTTCAGCTATCATTAATAATGAAGTATTGCTTATTTAACACCTGCATATTCGTGCTTTCCCATCGCTGCTTTTAAATACATCGCTACTTGGCTGCAGGATCAGAGGAAAAGGGATGAAGTAAATTGTGTGTGGTTTTCAGAGTAAAGTGATAATGTCGATTAGGGCTTATAGGATTAGTCTTGGTTACAGACAAACTCTGGAATGCGTAGAGAGTGTGGTTATTCTAGTCAATCACTACAAATCCACAAGGCATTAGTCTGCTGACAGATCAAGAGGTTTGTGAACCGGCGCTGCTGGTAAAGGCTGGAACAAAGTCGGACCGTTTGGGCCAAAACTAATGGAGTTCTGCCACAGACTACCTCACTACCAGAATGTGGCTTAGTTACACTGGCACTGGATTAATTGTGTGTAAGAGTGAGAGTGAAAGAAGGAGCAAGGATGCAAGTCAAAGGCATGGGCTATTAACCACCGTAGCAGCTGTGCTGGCGCTTGTGAAACCACACATTCATCACTCTTTGACTAAGTTAAATTATGCTCTTGTACATTTGAGTGTAAGTGCATGCATGGGGGTCCAGGGAGGGCGTAATCGGGCGAAATGCGCACAAATCGTTTCAAATCCATATGACTCCGAAAGCTTACAATAAATACAACAAATGGAGGGGAAAGGGTAAACGAAACCCAGCATCAACAAAAAAATCAAATAGTTTGGAGCCAAATGATCCTGAATGAATGTGTAAACAAAGCTGCGCTGAGTTTCCATCAGACATCTGAGTGAACTCTGAGCTGCTGCTGCTGCTGGCCTCTCACTTCATGTTCCGATGTTAAATTAGCACTCCAACCACCGAGGCTTTCCGGGGGACATGAGGCGAGATTGAAGGAGAATGACAGATGGCATGAAAGAGGAAAGACAGAGATGACACGGAAGGTCTTTGCTTGTTTTACTTTAGTTTCTTAGGCATTTGGCTCTTTTTTACTACTAGCATGAAGGGTCGACATTCAGAGTCTGGCTGTTAGGCTTTCTCATGAGGCGACGCACAGCAAAGGCAAGAGTCTTCTGTGCAAGGAGGCCACTAACCAGGCCAAACAAGTCCCTTTATTTGAGCACTCTACACACATGCGACGGTGAGTACCAACCAGGGAAAACTGGAAAACTAAATTTATGTGAACAATAAAGCATCAGGCTAAGTGTGTGGTGCTGTATTATTATTTTGAGCACCTGAAGATTTTGACTTGTTATTCATGAAAAGATAACTGATGAAATGTTCTCAAAAGGTGCTTTGTATTCATTTGCAGATGGCTCACTTTGAAGTTCTTACGGAAGATTTGCATATTTACTTTTTTATTCAGAATGCTCCGTCTCATCTTTTGGATATTAGTTTGTCTTTTTCTATGCCTTGTTCCTCATAGTCTGAAGTGAAACATGAAAAATCTCCAGCATCTGCACTTGCCACACTCCCATTATTGTACATTATTGCACACACAGCCCAACTGGAAAATAATAACCCTGACCTTTCCAGAAGTTTGGCATTGACTATGTGCAGAGGTATCGCTGCTGTGACAAAGTGCTGCATGTGTTTGGATAGCATAGATGGTTATGTGTTATAAAAACAGGCTGATTAAGGGCATTTAGCAGGAACAACATATATGAAAGGAACACAAAGGGTCTGAGCTGAATGCTATCACATAATAGAAAGCCTACTTTTTAGATAACATCTAAGAAACAAAGAAAAGAAAAAAACTTATAACTCAAAATAAAATAAGTCAAAAAATTATATTATCCGCTTTAACATGTGGAATTTTTCAGTGAGAGCAAATTTTAGGGGTGCAAATGATCCAGACCTTGGTACGGGTGACACTGGGATATTTGACTGTTAAAGTTGCAAAACAGATAAGGATGTTAAAATATATTATAATCATCTGTCAAAATATAATAGCTGACAATTAGCTCCCTGCTTGAATTTGCACTGCATGTTTTATTAGTGAGTAAAAACTGATTTTGGGCTGCTATACCCTCTACAAAATGCCTCATGTAAATGAGATGGTGAAAGCTTACTTTAGAAGTGGTTTTAGTTACAAGGAAATGATTTCTCTTCTAGCACATAAGCGCAGTGTGGCGACAAGCATAGGGAAGTTGAAAGGATGGTGAAGAAAGCTGCATCTGGTCAGAAGGAAAAACGACAAAAACTTGGAAGAGTTGGCCGGATTTATACAAAATGAAATAGCTGGCAGTGGACAGATGCAAGGATACTGGTGGTCACACCCTTGTGCAGTAAAGAGGATGTATGTTGTATCACAAGACACAATAAGACAGCTGATCAATTCGTTTCACTAACTCATTTACACAAAGCTCATTTACACATTTCGTAGAGGGTATAAGAGCCAAAGCAGTTGTTTCACTTGAAACGACAACTGTAATTCCACATTTCAACTTCATTCTCAAAATAGTGTTTTGAGAATATGATCAAAAATGTATATTTTTTACCATATGTCTCCCTAATAATCCTAAAGACTTTGTAATAAGTTTAATTCTAAAAAAAAAAAAAAAAAAAAAATTCAAACAAATCTGTTTTAATTGTTTTTTTCCCCTCTTGAAATGCATGATATAAAGAACTAGGAGATATGTTAGTGACAAGCACAAATAAACACCTCTTGGTCATGGATTTTGGTATCATCTTGCCAATTATCACATAATGCACTGTATATCCAATGTAATATCCCTTTTACAATCTGCAAGGCAACTGGGAAGTTTCTTATAATTCCTGGAAACCAGATATTGCAGCTTTACTTGCAATATTTCTGTCAATCATATAACTATGACCTATGTTTGACAGACCAAAAGTAATTTCTCTGTCAGATCTGCAGTTTTACAGCCCGATTCGACACTTTCAAACACAACTTGTGCACAGATGGTTAACTGGGAGAGTGCTACAAACTTTTCGAAGCAACCGGGGCCGATAGATGACACTTTTTTTCGTGCTGCATGCTTCCCAGATTAGGAACGGTCTTACTGCTGAAAGCCTTTTCCTGTTTTTTGATTCTCAGATCCACAGTCGTCCTGTGATCACACTGGCCAATGAGGGAACGCTATCCACTGAGAATACATAGCCTGCATGCCAAAACCTGTCCTCAGTTTAAACAGTGTCATTCTGGAGATGGACTCTGGGCTTTTAATGGCCAGGTACAGTATGAGGTTTAGCAGACAAGTCAGTGATATATCCAAACCACTTACTTACTAAAGGAAGTAGTTATACAAAGTCAAGGATTTGAGAAAAGTTCTGTTTCATATCCAAGTATGAAACAACAATTGGAATAATGGTTGGGGGGAGAGCGATTTCCTTGGAGTTTGAAGTGGAAAACTCCTTGTCTTGATGGGCTGCTGCTGATGATGACTGGGTTGCTATAATCCGGGTGGTCAAGGATCCCAGTTGTCCCAGCTCCCTCAGCCATGCCAGCTGGAAGCAGCAAGACCCTGGGAACCACTGGGACGAGGGGAACACAAGCCAGGAAACAGGGAACAGATTTCCTGGTATAATTGGTTGAATTAGCAGCAGAAGAGGCACAGCTAGGAACATCCAGTGGATTAGTGACATATTTGATAGCAATTTGGCACTGTTTTTGTGTGGAACAGAAACAAGAAGAGACAGTACTATGTGGGTTGAATGAAAAATGAAAAGCATAGGAAAGAAATCCATGGAGAATACAGACACAATTGGCTGAGTGAAAGACTTAATGTCTTCACTTTGGATTCTAACCCTCATTAGTAGCTCTGAATGCCTCCACAGATAACTTCAAGTACAGCACATGTCCTTGCAGTTTCCATCTTCAACGCTAGACAGATAGCTGACACTATGAACTTTTCCAGTGAAAACAAGTTGCTACTTTTCTTAACTTTCTCAAAGCTTTTCATAAGTAATTGTAAGTAATAGTATTGTAATAATTTTTCTGCAAAACATATTCTGAACATTAGTATTTAACATTATTGTGCTCCCATTTACTATATAGCTCAAATCCTTGAAAAGGAACATAACAGAAAATAAAAAGTCACTCCTCCAGGGTTGGTAGCAGCCTGTATGAACCGGACAGACTTTGAGAGGGGGCATTTGGTTCAAATCATTTTGCTATTCCGTTAGAAAAGTCAGCTTGCAGACACATAGTAGACTCATAGAGAAATGTAACCACTTTTAAAAATGCAAATAATATCTCCCAGGAGACAAACAGGGCAGACATTTTCTCCAGGTGCAGAAGTGGATTGATGAACAAAACATGTCCATTTGTTTTGCAATGTTTGAGCAGATTCATGCTTTAAAAGTAGTTGCACAAGCAGAGGAGCTTTTAGTTTCAAAGAGTCATGAGGGGTATTTCCCAGAGTCTGCTGAAGTGCTGAAGCCTGATTGTGTGGTGCTGAAACCTGCATAGGCCTGTCCGTGCAGTGTCCTCCTCAGAGTCATGTTGGATGCCACGATTGCACTAAACTAATATGACTTTCACTGCAATACCTTATTGGTGATGTGGATGTTTAAGTTTTTCATTAGCAAATTGTAAGAATTAGCGTAACTTATAAAAGAAATAAAATTAAGCTGAGGGGACACTTTTTTATCATGCTGCTCTCCTCAACCAACCAAATATCAGTTATTTGACTTGAACTATATTTGATCAAACTTAAAATGTCTCTCGATTAGTGTTTAAAGTACAATTACTCAAAATACTCACAGACAAACAGTTTCCAAGGCAACAAGGTGTATGAATAATCTGAAGTAGAACAAGCTAGTCACACCATGTGCTCTGCAAGGTCCACAACTGCACTTTCTTAGCTCCAGAAGGTGGCACTGTGGTTCACAAACATGCTCTGTAATACTGAAAGCAGAAAACTGGCTGTATCCAAATTCAAGGGCTTCCTCCTTTGAAGGACCTGGCCAAAGTCAGAAGTAAGCGCTGTTAAATTGGATGGCCTAGCCTACAACTGCAGCTCTTGTCACCTAGCAACCCTGACAGTAGTGGTGGACAGTATCTTTGACTGCAATACTTTTACTGGAGAAAATTAAGATGTTTTATTAGTATCTGATGTGTATTAGAGGCTGGATCGAGTCATGGCCATGGATTGAGTCCAGTGGCATTACATCAGGACAACTGTCAAATGTAAAAGCCAAAGTACCAAAGTATAGTGATTTCTCTCTTTTTATCTTAGACATCGCTCTCATAAAGCTTCTAACCTGTCAATTATTATTTGCATACATCCTTTCTATTACTGCCATCTGATGGCTACAGTCGAATATTGTCGCCAAAAGCTGTGTATACTTCAATCTCATAGAACAGTGTAGTCGTCTCTGTCTCTGAGGGTGTGTCTATTTCCCGTTAACACTAAATGAAGTTGGCAAGATGAGAGGCCTGCAGCTTCTTTTTTTGGTGGTTTGCACATTGTGGATAAACTGCAGGTGTTTGACGGTAAACTGAGGGTAGACCAGCGTGCGAGGGAAGCTGCTGCTGGTTCCGGTTTTACTTTTCTTAGGTATGAACTGCACCTCAAATGGAAACACAGTCACCATTAGCAAGTAAACAAGCTTCGGTGAATTAGCATTGTAACAGATGAGTTTTCTCTTGCTAATTACATTGGCCAACATGTGTGATGTAGAGGAGATGGAGCATGAAAAAGTTGGTAATAGCTACTTTAGTATATCAACAAGGAAAACTTTGATGATGATGGAGAGGGGACGGCAGCTCTGACGATATCTGGTGTATAATAAAACAGGCAAGTTGAGCCGGTGCATGCTCAGGCAGCGCTTTCAGAATAACATCTGTGAGAATGTCTGAATGTAAGAAGTTTCACCGCCTGTTTCACAGAAACTCCACCTTAATTTTTCATAATATTTTTAATTCCTTCTGTAGATAACGTCTCTGCTTGCCTTTCTGGTTACTGCACACCACAGGCTAAGTCCCTTTAGCTCATGTCATATAGCTTTGTACCTGTATGACTGTCTCAGAGACAAATGTTAATACATTGCAACCACCATAATTGTCTGAAAGCTTTAATTAGATATATTTAAGGGCAATATCCTATAGTGATAGCTAAAAATAAACCAAAAACACATCATCATTTTCTATGTTTCAGATAAAAATTAATGGTAAATGAATGTAATAAATTTTACTGGGTGAAAAAATTGTGCAATATCATCATGGAAACCCCATCGGATGGGGGCAAAAGGCTCTCAAAATCCCACCTGTCTGTCACTGAGTAAGTATTTATTTGGAATAAATGAGTGTTGAATGACTCATATTTATGCATACTGATGTGTGGTTGTCAGATATTCCATATCTAATCAGATTTATCGGCTCATTTGCTTGCTCATTTGATCTCCACATGTGTTACTGTGAGCATAAACTCGAGTGAACCCAAATACATGTGGAACTCCAGAATAACTAGAGTATTATCTGTGTTAATACCAAGGGGCATTTAACCCAATAACAGGAGCTTAAGTGATCAGACATCATTACGATGTTAGAGTGGACAGAGCCATATTGTGAAAGAGAAACATTTTCCAGATTAAGAGATTTTAGACAACTTTACCAATCTTCTCATTGTTATTTAAAGTTCTTTCATCTCCTTTCCTGGAACTAAAGTTTGCACAGTCATATCACAGTTTCTTCCAGTGGAATCGAATGGTTTAGAGAAAGGTCACTGTGGTCAGACAAGGATGAAAAGCCAAGACAATTGTTATGTGTCCGGTTTGGATCTGGTTGGCTCTGGTGTTGCTTTCTGTATTCTAAGATTTTGAAAGACACAAATCTTCCACAACAAATATTCACATCTGCAGACCAGAGCCGAGCACAGAAGAGATTTGATGCAGTAAAGCAGGGTGACACGCTTACATTTCCTAATGCAATAACAAAGGGAGAAATGGCGAGAGAGAAAGTGAAAGTGAGAAAACCCGCGTGAGAACTCTATCTTGTGGTGGCTGCTGGATTTGATTATGGCACTCTTGCATCATATGGAAATGGACATGGCGAAAGAAGACAATATTGCACTGCTCATTTATGGTGATGACAAATAGACTGTATCAATTTCATTTTTAGCTTATTATCACTAAATCATGTTCATGCATTTATTTCTTTTTCAGTCCAATTTGTATCCATGAGAGTGCTTTGTTAGTAAATAGAGCCCGACATGTCATTTCCCAACGGGGTGATTTAATTCTGTGTGATCTCCACTGAGGCCTTGATGGTGTGGTGCTGAATCTGTCCATCCCTTGGATGAAAAAGCTTGTTTTCCCGTTCTCTGCGTCTCGAGGGGCCGCTCAACTTTATCGCTTCCAGACAGTTCGATGACCGTGTACATGCACATGCACATCCACACTTGTGGGTGTTCAGCCTGTAAAAGCACAACACGAGTTTGATACGAGCAGCAAGGCACAAAAACAGCTGCAATTCTGACACGAGGGTAAGCCGAGTCCTGCACAGTGTGACCTTCTCATTTTTTAAACAAACATTAAATGGAAATTCCTCAACGCAGTGAAAGGAAAATACAAATACATAAGCACGTGGAGTAGATCGAGTGGAAAGTCATGGTGTTTCCCAGTCCGGGAAAACCAAGTAATCAAAGCTTGGGATCAGGAGCTGTGCAGCAAGCCTGTATCCTCGCTGATAAGCCAAAACCCTGTTCCTATCATCCTCTGACCTTCTGGTTCACAGAAACTTTCAGTAATCCAGAGAGATTTTTTGTGTTGCATATTCGCAGCAGCAATAGCGCTCAAATCTGCCTTCAATGTTCTGGGTTGTTTCTGTGTGGAGTTTCTATGTTCTCCCTTCTTTTTCCTGCCTTTATGCTTCAGGTGCTTTTTGCCCAATTTACACGTTTAGTTGGATAAGCAGTTAAGAAAAACAGATGAAGGG
Source organism: Oreochromis aureus (assembly GCF_013358895.1). Classification (NCBI taxonomy): domain Eukaryota; kingdom Metazoa; phylum Chordata; class Actinopteri; order Cichliformes; family Cichlidae; genus Oreochromis; species Oreochromis aureus. The sequence continues at coordinate 16,394,560 of NC_052961.1, read as the reverse complement.
AAGATATGCATCCATGCACAAAAAGACCCATTCATTTTGGGTAACAAAGTAAGAATTTGGAAGCCAGGAGCCTTCCTGTCTCAGTGTCTCAGTTTGCACTGTTCTCAGAAAGAATTATTCTATCAATCACAGAAACGTGTTGTGTTGAAATGTTTTTTATCACCCAGATGTTTACATCTGCGCTGTAACTGCAATAAGTTAATCAACCGATTCGCACTACAACCTGGTTTACCTCTTACCTGTAGTTATTTTAATAACTGTACAGTACTCTGTTTATAGTAACCATTGTCCTTAATGTAAATATGTAAGAAAAAATTGTGTATGTTTCTGTTCTGTGTCCTGTGTACTGTTTGTTTGTATATGTGTCTTTCTGGCTGCTGTTACAACCAAATTTCCCCTTGTGGGACAATTAAAGGATTATTCTATTCTATTCTATTCTATTCTATTCTATTCTATTCTATTCTAACTATTTGGAGCTTTTGCTACATTATTGTAAACCTTGCTTAACATCGTCTGGCAGGACATTCAGTCTCACGGGATTAGGATGAATGTGATCGCTTTTAGATCAAACACATCCAGAAAGATTAAAAATGGCCAATAAAACTAAAACCTGATGCAGCGTAAACATTTAGAGCCACGTTTAAAGTAAAAAAAGGAGCCTGAAATGTGCAGACATTACATCATTTGTCTTCATATAAACATTCTCCATGTAAACAGTCGCCATGAAGACAGAGGGCTGTACACAGATCAACGAATGTTTGAACTTGTTCAACAGTGTCTGTAAACCCACACCTGTAGAAATAGGTGTATGGAATGGTCATTAGTGGCACTCCTGCCATATTGTAACATTCTGCAGTGTAGCGTGATGGCAGAGATCATTTTTCTGACTCCACATTGATAGGAGTTGGAGTTGGAGAGACTGAGGCTCATAAAATGTTTTTTCCCCTCTTTTACCAACAGATTTCTGAGCATTTCAATTCAAAGAATGCTCATGCTATACCCATTTTTATTAAAATAAATAAATGTTATAAGATTTGTAACATTTTTAACATATCTGTTAGTTGCCAGTCGAAACAAAGAGATGGGTCACTCACCATCTTTAGCTGCTCATACATCCTGTTGGTGTATGAGGACCAATGGAGAAGACTCAAATACAGACTCAGATGCCAAACTAATAAACAGTGAGCTTTCTGTGTGGTTGAATACAATGCCCCAAAAGCAGAAAAACAAGAGGAGCAAGTAGGACACCAAGGAAACAACTGGAAATAAGGAAAGGACCTAACCCTGACCCATTAGACAAATGCTTTACCACAGCTAATTAGAGTCACTGAAGAGGCCTCTCTGTCATGTTGGTGCTTTTTGAGGCATTTTAATGAAACTATGTGACAAAGATTTTGGCTTGCTGTGTGGTTAATTGTATTAGTACACTGTCAAAGAGCCAGAAATCTGTTTGCCATTCACACATGAAGTGCATGGATCTATCTTGCTAACCAAGCTTGCCAGCTATAGGCCGTGCCTTTACTCTAACCACTTATCCAAGTAGTCACTTCTAGTTTAGAAAAAGGGGGGGTTGTGTCTTTATGTTGATTTTCATATAGTCTACAGTTTGAAGTAATTTTGATCAAAGTTTCTTTAGGAAATATTACGGAATACGCTTGTTTTGTCCCAAAGATATTTTCATAGGATTACATATCACTGGACATTAGTTATCCAGGGATTTTACACACGAATTAGGTCAGACAACAAAGTACAAACAGATGCACTTGAAAGTGTCAGATGGGTCTGAAAATAATGGGATCTGGGTCATATTAAAATGCCAGATTCAAAAACACTTTGGACACATAGTGACAGCTCAGAAAAAGAACAGTGCAAAAACATTTATCTTCTTTGTTATTAAAAGAAATCCAGCAGCTGTTAAACAATATGTTTGCTTTATTTGCTCTGATGAGACAGGATATGTTCAGAAACGGGCCCAAATTCAGAGATCACACACAGGGACCAGGACATAAAGAGCCTTACAGTCCAGTGCATTGGTATGCAGACTTACCCGTGCATGCACACATGCACAAACAAAAACAGGCACCTCAGTTTAAGTGGACGGCTGCAGCCACTAAAGCGTGTTTGTTTTTGTGCTGATGGTCAGTTCCAATAGGCAGACTTTCAAAGCCGTCTCTAATCCGTTTGATTAGCTGAACCCAGGAACCCTGGCTGCACACAAAGAGCTCTTTCACACATGCAACCACTGCTTACAGCTACATGTGATCTCAGGAATCTTTACATCATCAAATACTCTGCTGATCCCCATCTCTTTTGTCCTTGTTGGCAGATAAGTCTGAAAAATTGATATGATGTATTAGGGCAGATTATCGTGTACGCAGATGATTTCAAGCTTGGTAAAAATCTTTGTTTTTCTTCTTAATCTTTTTGTCTCAGTAAAAATGTGACTCTTCAGCACAGATGACAAACTATGTTAAGAGATGCACAGAAAAAAATTTGCAGTCCAACAGACTGACAAAAAAAGACAGTTCTACCTCAATCATTACTATTTTCCCCCATTAGGATAAAAGCTAAGAATGCACTCCTAAAAACTTACTGGATCACAGAAACATAAAACATAAATGTTCAAAGTAAACACATAAAAAGTTATGATTCCCTGATTTTATGTCCCTCTCAGCTAAACCAAAGGGGTTCTTTGTTTCACTGTTGCAAACGTGCTTAAACATAAACTGCCACATCACTCAAACTCCATGAGCCATAAACTTCCTGTCCTCTGTGAGCTGCTACACCTGTCAAGCTTTCCACTCTCACCCACTCATAATTTACAGATTTTGAACCATTTTGAAAAAGTCACCTGCTAACTTATTAAACCGATGTACACAAATGCAACCCCTGACCTTTTGCAGATTGTTCCTGTCAGCATACATTTTTGAAGAAGCAAAGACCCCATCAAGCGCTGGGATTTTGGGGAACTTTTGTATTACCTTGTAATTTGCTTTGCTCTGCAATAAAATTTGCATTGCCTCGACTCACACAGAAAGGATAAGTCAACGCATCTGACCTACATTTTCCCCAAATTTGATAGAAACATGTTCACATGAAAAGAGCCGTGATGGAACCAAATGACCAGACGGAAACATGTGCAGGTCTAGAGTCACATATTTCTCACAAGATGACAAACTATAATCATAAAAAATAGAAATATCATAATAGAGACTAAATGCATCACAGTTGATGCAGACAGAAAGAAAGGCTGACTAAAAAAACACTGCAAAAGATGGCTTAGATATACTTGTTTAAAACAAATTTTAAGTAACCAAACTTTTTAAAATTTGCTGAAGTTTGCATGGGCTGAAAAAGCAAGCTTAACCAAGCTAGCTACAGTATTAACGGATAAAATAGCACTCCACCTTTTCTATCCAAATTCTGGCTCCTAAATCTCATCATGGATGGTGCCCCATCAGCTGCACCCATCTGTCTATGCCTTAAAGCTGATGGCTTGTTAAGGTGGAACAGATATAAATATAACATGAACATCTTCAGCTCAAGTTGTAAGTTTGACTTCTTGTGCTAAATACCTCAAATTTGGTCTCATTTTGTGTTATTGTTTTTAAAAAGCTGGCTCAGTTGCTCCTTGAATCAAAACAAAGCAAATAGTTCCCAAAATGTCTGAGAATGTGGCCATAAACAGGATCTGTTTAACATATGAATAAATGGCAGCAGAAATGCATTCCATCTTGTTAAATTTATGTCAGCATGCCATTAGCAGCTCCCATGTGTTGCTATCTCTGGTCCTGAACCTGATAAGTAATGGAAGGGCCATCTGGTTTGACAGCGCTCTGACATCAAATGTTTTCTGTTAAAAGACCAGAAAAAAAATCTCCCGGGGAGGACCAGCATGGACAAAGTGATGTGAACACAGCCATGCAGTTGAAACCTAACACATGATTCAGGGAGTGAAGCATGCGTTGTTGTAAAACGGTGGTGATCCGAAAAACCACAGAGGAACCCTAAAAACCTGTAGTGTGAAGAGCTGAGACCGAGCGCTCTTCTTTGGTTTGCTTCACCCGTCCTGGATCAAAGATTTCACGAGTCCCCCAAAAGTTCACTGCTCATCCAATCTCAGTTCCATTGAATGCTCTTACATTATAAACTGGAAAAAAAATTTAAGTGAAGAGGGAATGTCTTGAATTTTGTTTTCACAGCTTTCTTCTGGAGCCCCACACAACACAAGACCTTTAAACGGACAAACCCAGATGGTCAGAAACATATTATGTCATATTTGTTTTGACACTACGTACCACCTTCTCCTACACACAAGCATAAACGCACACACGTGCATGTTTTACAGCTGCCTTCTCTAATGGAAAAAGACACCCATTTTCTCATGAACGCTGTCATAAATAAAATAACAGAATGTCAAAACATTTAATGAAATGTGCATTAGCTATCATCCCCAAAAGACCAATTAAAAGGTGTGTTCCGCAATTTAAGAGACTGTTCCAGACAAAGGCACTTGGGAGGCAGGCTGACTGAAAGCTTGTTCGCCTTCATGTGTATACGTGTGTGTGTGTGTGTGTGCACGTGTGTGCGTATGAGTGTGCAGGCTCTGCATGACTTTTATGCGACACAGAGGAGAGGCAGATCTTGGTTAAGAAGGGAGTGTCGGTGTGAAGGGACAGTGGAAGCAGGCAGCCTTGTGTCTCTCGGGTGCATCTCTGTTCTGCTCGCTGAATACGCAGCAACAGTTAATGACATATTTTCACAAATGACAATGACGACAACGAAACAGATAGACCATAAAGCGTACATACCAGCAGAATTATCCAGGTTTCATAGGTACCCTCAGCTCTTTCTCTCCTTTCCCTCACTTTTTTTCCCCTCTCTGTTTCTCATCCGGTGCTCCTAGCCAGCTGTGAGATTGCCCAACCAGCCAGCCAGCGTGAGACATCTGGGATACATTGGGCTTGTGAGACAGGAGAGAAGGGGCAGCTGGAAGCTATCAGAACCCAGGAGATCAGCAGATCTGTTCAGTGTGTATGAGATCTGACCTGTCCTGAGCTCTGAGTTCATCCACTGCCCATACAAGACTGATGTGAAGGTAAAAACGAGGGGTAGTGACTAAACTGCTGAGAAATTAATTTACTGAAGGTTTACTTTGAGGTTTTAGGTTTCTGCTGATTGAACCAGGATTTTTTTTGCAGATTTTTCCATGACAGCAGTTGAATATTTGCTTGTGATAACGCAGAGCGGAACTTCGGTTCTACTTCATTTTGTCGAGTTTCAGAAAGCATTTGTCAAACGCTATATTGATTTTCTAAGTGTTTTTTTTAAATATAGTGTTTACATTTTAAAAGAAACACAGAAAATAGAAAATTCAAAAACCCTAAATAAATACAGACTGAAATGTAAAACTGATTTATTTTGTCAAAAAGCTTTACCTGTGCTTTAAAGGAGTTACACTCACTGCAAATCAGCTTAGTGCTGATTTACACAATTCACAGATCAAAATGTATTTTGTTTATCTTATAGTGGACCTTAGGGCAGCGCCTCAGTTCATCCTCTGGCTGAAATATGTTGTTTAAGCACCACTTCTTTAAAATTTGCATCATTGTGATTGGCTGACCCTTGCAAATAGTGGGTGGGGATGCTGTGCTCAAAGCCAGAGATGTGTGCATCTCTTGTTTTTGACATCATACAGGGAGGTCACATTTAAAATGAGGATCCAAATAATGTGCACATATATTTAAGAGTGAGTGGCAGCAAGCTAGCATGAGTCCATCCTGCTCAGGTAAAGTGGAATATGAGATACGATGCAACGGTCTGTTAAAACAAAAACAAAACGCTTTTTATAAAACAGCAAGATAGGGAGGCTGGCTGGCTGGTAGACTGAGGGTGCTACTGACTAGTGAGGTCATTTACATCCAGGATTTATAGGGTTTGGCAGGTGTTGGAACCCCTGATCCAGTGAATGGAAGCAGCAGGGGAAAATGACTCACCTCAAAACAACTCATGAATGTATTTAAATTGTACTATGAGCTCTGTTGGACTTGTTCTCTTTGCAGGACATGTGATCAGGTGACCAGTGCTGCTGGCTGTGAGGTCTGCTACGCTTTAATGTATTAAACCAACTTCATTTTTTATGCACATTCACTGACAAAACCCTGCCAAAACAACTCTAAAATGTTATTTATTTCATGTGATGCAGAGCAAGCAGCTGGAGTACACCCAGAATGCAGGACTCAGAAGACAGACGTAAAACTCAAAATCACAGCAATATCGCTGGCAAAAAACAGAATCTGACAGACTGAGACAGACACAGACAGTATATACACAGAAGGAAAGAAAAGTGACACATGGACCACAGCTGAACAGAATCTGACTGACGAGGCAAGCGAAGAAAAAGTGAACATCACACACACACAAGACATGAGACTATCAGAATAAAACAGGAAATAACACACACTGAGATCAGACTTGACACAGCGACTGACAATAAACAGACATGACTGACAAAAAGCTAAAACATGTGGTAATTAATACCACAACCAGCCTTTTCTTTTCTTTTCTTTTTAAACACATGAACTAGAACCCATTCAAGGGAGTTATGGGGAGAGTGGATACACCACAGAGAGGCATTACTTTCTCATTTATTGAGTGAAACAAATGAACTTGAGATTGACATTCATAAAAACAGCTTCAGATTCTTTTTCTTTATTTGAAGGTGCAGGCTCCCTATGACCCACCTTAACCTCTGGTGTATGGCAATTTTCTAAAATCATTTCATATATGTAAGGACTGGAAATCAGCCCTGAAGCTTGAGTCAAGCCTATCCCCTTGCCACATCAGCTGATTTTATAAAATAGCATGGAAAGAGCTGAAAATAAGTGTAAACTTAAACTAGTAAACGTTTAAAAAGTAAATTATTGCTTTTGCACAGACATCCTCTCCTGGCCTGTTGACTTATTTTGACTATCTTATCTTATTTTTGGCACATCCCCTGGGCCATAGACATATATAGACATATAAGGTAAGTTACTTAGGGGCAGAGAGAGGATGACTAATGTCACTCTACAGTCCAAATGAAATGGAACAGCAGCTGAAAACATTTCCTTCAGTCAGTGCCTCATTAAGGATTCTGGGCTATTGTTTTCAGCAGCTTTGTGGGCAGGTTAGAGCAGGTGTGTCTGGTCCTGGGCCCAGGAAAGCTAGGGTTAGACTCAGTGCTTAATGGAGGAGGACAGATGTGTTTAGTAGTCCTTGCTGACACTAATTTGGCCTGACACTTGGAGCCTACGGTGATGATGGCAGTATTTGGACATGTCTATACCCAGTAAGCCTTTTATGAGTGGCCTTTTCAGATGGGAAGTCCAATGAGTGAAAAAAATGTGTCAGAAAACCACCTGATGAGCATATTTTTGGATCTCTTCCCTGAGGAAATTTGTCTCCTTTTTTTCTTTCTTTTTGCTTTGAAACTTTAAGCCTGCCTGCCTCATGGCACCTGGCACCTGCTATGGCTGAGACGACAGACGGACAACAGACAAAATGTCAAAGTGGAAGGGGTCACTGTTGAGATGTGTCAGCGAACATTAAAGTAATTTTAAATTATGTTGACTGTAGCTATAATTGGATTAGTGTTTTTTTTCCCCTAATATAGCTGAGAAGATCATTTTGCTTTGGCACCTGAAAGAAATTCCCAGTGCAAACAGCAGTGCACAACAATAAGAGCTACAATCATGTGGATACTGCTCATCTGTAAGGGCTTTAGGTGTGGGTAGTCAGAGAATGTGTTGTTGGCTTTCAGAACAATAATTGACTTTGTTGCCAGAAATTAGGTTCCACCCAAGGATAATTGAGCAAAATACAATGATCCTTGTGTGTGTAACACATTTATACAATTAAACATACAGCCCCTTCTCTTCTGCAGCCACACATGCATACATGCATGCAGGCCTGAAGCAGGATTTATGATATTTGATATACCTTCATTCACAGTTTATACAAAATTTTATATATTCCCATAAAATTCTTGCTGATTCCCAACACTAGAGTCATTTGTTTAATACGATACAGTGTTTCCACTCAGAAGTGTCCACGCTCAACTCTGCAAACTTTTACAGCCACAGATCCATACCCTGAGTTTACAGCTAGATTAGTGTTTCACATTTCATTCCTCCCATTGTATTTTCTCTTATGTCTGGCCAACACACCGAATGCCTTTATTCACATACTGAGCCCATGTGTTTGATAAGTGCCCTGAGCAGCTGGCAGTATGGGCTAAAACTAAGGCTACAGAACACAGTATGAAATATGCAGCAAACAAATGTGTTCATGGCTGCTAACGTGGCTGTTTCCTGATTATCAATTTGTAGTGAATCATAATCAGAAAAAAGGCACCTTTTTGCCCAGCTGTGTTTGGGGGTTTTTGCGTGTTGCTCTCTAATTCCAGACTCCTCTTTGCCACGATTCGTCTTCCAGTTTTTCCTCCAGTCACACCACATTAAAGTATTATATAATCCTCAAATTGCAGCTTTTGTTTTAGTGTGCTTTCCAAATAATCAGAATTCACTCAGGCAAGATACTGTCCAGCACTGTGACTCATTGTTTTCAACAGCACACTAGAGGCCTGTATATTAATCACTTCTCACAATGACAAAGCTAAAGCAGCCCCCTGTTTGTTTATGGGTTTTTCTGAAGAGTGCTTTTTTGGGGAAGTGTTGTAAAAAGACTACTTAACACAATTTCAATGCCACTGGGAAAGTCTGAGTGACTTAAGTGACTTAAAGACTTAAAGTCTGAGTGATCTTTAAGTGACTTAAAGATCAAATGCTCAGTTTCAGTGTGAAAAACAGGGGGCAAATTTCTGGTCATTTAACACTAAATTCTTCAAAAGGGGTTTTATTCGTTTATTCATTTAATTTTGGCAAAACATAAATATACCCTGCACTTATTTTGATTTTTATGCACATTTAATCCAAAACTAGATGCATGTCATCTGAAATGAATCTCAGCTGTCTAAAATATCAGTCAGTCTTGCCAGTGGGAAACACTTAATCCCTTAAACCACTTGAAGCATCGGCCCTTCTTCCAAGACAATAAATGCACAAATCGCATTCCTCTCATTTACATATTTATACAGATTCACATCCTGTCAGGAAGCCGACTTTTCTCCATCCTGTCACTCGAAGCCAATCTGATTCCTGCAACTTCCGAGCCACTGTGGGGAGCCTGAGAATCCAGGAATTCAAGAATTCCAAAAGGGTTCCCTTTCCTTCCAGGAAATATCTCCACTTTCGTGTTTTTCTACTTATCCTTTCATTTTTGTCTCTTATAGGTCAGAGGATGTTTTTTTAAACAGTCTAGTTCAGCAATGCAGTAATACCAAAGTCACAGGTGGAGAGCTGTCCTGCAGAGCTGCTGTTAGACTCACTGTCACACAGTTCACTGACTCACAAACAACTCGTGACTTGTTCAGCTTTTCTTTTTTTTTTGACCTCTCAGAGACTCCTTTCATCGATGGAACCATACACATGCAAAGTCATAGTTTCCAGTTATTCACTGAAGCAAACTGACAAGTTGGATTCCCCCACTCCCAGACTGTATCATGGACCACCCTGGTCCTCTTGACCTCTGACCATATAGTTGACTGTTAGCTATATCCACTGCTCTCTACGTCTCCTTGCATTTTACATCTGTCTGCACTGTGTCCTCCTCACTGTTCGGCACTCTCATTGCTTTTTATCTCTTTTCTCCATATTTTTCTACACAGGCCATCTACTGTAACAGCTTTTTTTTTTAAATCTCAGAGTATGATTAAGTACCACTCCTCTGTTGTGTTCACAGCTCCTGCAGTTGCCATGGTGTAAGAGTTACTGCCTGTGTTTCTTTTCTTCAACTCTGTGCCATCTTCTTTGAGGTCTGAGCTTAATGCGGTGTATCGAGCTGGTTATTTTGTCACTGAGCTAATAAAAAAGTCCACAGATATTTGTTCCACTATGCGGCTTCTCTGGCAAGAAGCCGCATAGTGTATGTATCCATGCTGAGAAAATAAATAAATAAATAGCAGGGTTTAGCCCCATTTCATCGGCTCACCAGTGAAGGAATCTGTGTTTTTGTGTGTGTCTGTGTGGGCACCAAAGAAAAAGCTTAGTTGGGGAGGGATTTTTGGCAAGTTTTTTTTCTTTTCATGGCTCATTTCATTTCTTATCCACCAAATGCATGCATTTTAGGCAACTGAAGAACACTGGCTAGATCAGAGCCAAAAACAAAAAACAAACAAACAAACAACCCCCCCAAAACAGCCAAATAAAAGAATGCCAAGGGGAAAAATCTAAATAAATATATATCTGGAATAATATATTTTCACAGTTATGATCAATGTAAAGGTCTTAAGAATAGTCTTTTGTGTGTTTGTGGTGTCGGTGCATTTTGGACTTATCGAGACTTATTAATTTATGGTATGTTCTCTATGGAACAGACTGTTGGACGACATTCATCTTTTATATACAGTTTATGAATGACACATCTGAATAGTTAAATATATGGAAGCTGAACTGTCAGTGCAGTGACACAGAGTTTAAAGGTGGAGTTCATTTCACTTTGGCCATGAAATTGAGCAGCTTGGCACCAGTCTGAGTGACACATTCCTGGTTACAGTGAAACACAGAAGCTCTGTTGGCACAGCTGGTTGTTTATGAGGACAACAGAGAGTTAAACTGAATAGATACTCTGGGTCTGAGATACAGACTGACTCTGTGGCCTGCTGGTCAAACAAAAGCCAGATGCTTTCCTGGCTTCCTGCATTATTCTCTATATTATTTATTAGCTTCACTCAGGGCCCATGCCAAGGATTTCCAGAATCTGACTTTCCAGCAGTCCGTTGCATCCAACACATTATCAGGCAGAATCCTACCCAAGTGATCATTTAGCATTTTTAACCTCTGGGTCCATCTAATGGAGATTGAAGACCACTGAAACAAATCCCACCAATCAATGATGGGTCCAAACATTTCTAAAACACAGTCAAGCACCATTTAGACTCTATAATGGCCGAACATGTGCAGCTAAGAGTGACTTCAGCTGCGCTTACTCCAAGGACATCGCTGTCCTGTCTCTGCTGATGTAACAGCAGCTGTTGGCCAGTGTGTTACATAAGCACTGGAGCCACTGAAAGTCTCTCTGGTCACTACTATAGAACCACACAACGCTTACTTACACAGGCAACTGGCCAATCACATCACTACAGTCCAACACTATCCCTCTCTCAGTATCACTGCCATATGGACAAACCACAAATCAACAAGTGAGAGGATGTCAGTGTGTTGAAATTGTTAACATATTAATGTGGGACATGTGCTGATGTGTAGGAGCACCCGGCTACAACAGGGAGTTGTGTATGTTTAGAGCTCTTGAATATGTTCTTAAAGTGGTTGCATTTTGTTTTTTCCACACTCTGCTTTGCAAAAAACAAAAAGCTGAAAACACGACGGAGACTGTGGAAGCTGCATTGCTGAAATTCTCCTTAACTGCACTGCAATGAAAACAACAAAGATCTAAGAATTTTAAAGTCAGCTCCCTTGTGGGCCAAGTCGATGACACATGACGATAAGCTGTGTGATTGTGATCATAAAACTGAAAGCCATCTCTTCTGGAGGGCAGCCAAGAATTCCAAACATGTTTAATCCAGTGAGTCAGTGCTCTCAGCATCATGCACTCATTCAACCCTCCCTGTCTCTGGGCTGGGATCTACAGGAGCTTTAAAACTGATTTGATATGGTTTATTTGATATGGCTTATGTGAAAACCTCAATCAAACAGCTATGTGTAACTCCATGGTATGGAATCTTTAGGGTAAGGCACTAAAAGTAGTTTTATCACTTAAATAACAGGCGGTTAACCAGCAATGTGCATAGCCTACTGTGCTGACTTATCAGACAGTTTTTAGGTTTCCTGCATAAAACAGCATATCTGAATAGATTCAAGATTTTGTGTTGCGTGTGCTGGTCATTGCTTAAGGTAAACAATTTTTACAAAAGCTAATAAAAAGCTAAATACAGGGCACCATGGCTGCACAGCAGCTAGCAATGCTGCTTCACAGCAAGAAGGTCCTGGGTTTAAATCCACCACAGACCAATGACATGCAGTTAGTGGGGTTAGGTCAACTGATGATTCTAAATTATTTAAATTGAGTTTTTCCTTCCTGCTGTTGCCAAGTGATTGGTCATAAGGGGACATCATTAAATTAAATCAATCAGCAGTGTCTTAAAAACTTGAGTCATTAGAGCTCTAATTTGGCAAAAAAAAAAAAAAGTACGTTGGAAAAGAAGCGGTAGCTTTATAACTTTCATTTTAATTTATACTTTTACTTATTTGTTAAAAAAAATAGTTGGATAAAGTCTTCTGTTGCACATTTACAGAAGGCTGGCTAACAAGCTTCCGAGTTTTGAGTGTTGACACAGCTGCAAAGATGAGAGAGAACTGGCGACGGTAACGTTGCATAAGTTTTTGCTTCCAGTTTTCAGTCGTTGGACAGTTTCAGTTCAACTTTACGATTTGCTCAACAGTTTTCTTTGTGTCCATTTCATCACCAGTGCAAAGTCAAATTAAAACAGGGATAACCATTTATTTTCTTTCCCATAGTTTTTACCATGACCTCTCTTTACAGCCAGAGATGGCCTCGTTAAAATAATCCTACTTTCATAAAGTTGATTTACAAGACATTTCGAATGTACACGTGACACTGTCCAAACCCACAACTGAATCTCCTCTGTGAAAGTCAAGCTCGGTAAACAACATAACCACTGATGAAATCTCATGTTGTGCTGCTGGATAGATTCCCCTCAAGCTGCAAATGAATGGGAATCAGCTTTCAGTTGTGAGCATACACACATATGCACACACACATAGATGTGCTTACTGTACTGAATGGGCACTTTATAACCCAAAGCAAGGATTTAAAAAGTTCTCTGATCATAACAAAGCCCATTCAGCATTAAAATAAAAGAATAGCAGAGGAGATTTCAGAGCCAGGCACTGTAACCACAAACAGATGGGTCCTCAACCACTGAACTTAATTGATTGAGGAATGGAAATAATTTCAGCCTCACCAATCAGAGGTAATAGATGCTAGTCCTCCCCTGACACCCTTGTTCTAATTAAATAGTACTGCCAGTGTATACTATAAATCCTTCAGTGGTTATTTCTGCTATGAGCTGAGATTTTTGACTTTGACTCCCCTCTGCAAAGCACCACATGACTGGACCCTATAATTGTGCAGAACAAGCTGTAATTGTACATGAAATTATTGTGCGCCTTTCCCTCTAAGGCAAAGTCATTAAGATAAGCATCTACTTTTTTGCAGGATCATTTTACAATTTGGATGACTTACAGATGAATGGTTCTCACTTTCATTCAGTTTTTAAACGTTATATTAAATGAGCATTGGGCAATTTTTTGACATTAACATGGTGAAATGTTTGCACAGTGTAGTGGCTATAGAGTCAGAGTTAGATTGGCTCTCTATTATAATACAACTATACAGATCTTGCCCCCAGCGGGTACAAAATTTATCAGGAAAATGAATCCGCAACCAAGAAAAAGGAAGATGAGAGCCCTTTTGTTGTCATGGCTGCTATTTGAAGCTTTACGAGAGTAAGACAGTGGGACAAACAGACTAACGGAAAGCAAAATAAGACTGTATCCGGGGCAGGTTTCATTCAGTTGCTGTCATTTACACTTATTCTAATAGGTAATGAAAGTTGGCCACGTATTGGTCTAATATGAGTGGGTATTTGTTAGAGTGTCACCGTGTTAGGGGTGCAAGGTGACTTATCTATTACAAGTTTATTATTATGAAAACAGTGAGAGAATCAGGAAAACATATAACATATGTGTATGATTCACTTATGTTGATCAGTTATTTCCTCAGAAACCAGCCAGCATGGACTAAAGTTGCATACTTTGCCCCATAATACTCCCACTGCACTGGATTACTATAAATATTTTCTAATTTAACAGGAATGACTTGTTTCCCTTGGAGTGTCTTATCTCTTTTGCTGAGTATTCTGTTTTTATGCTCAGTTAATTAAATGAAAGCAATTCAGGGCTTTGATGTCCTGTGAAGAGGCATATGTTATGTACTGCTTTTAATGGTAATAAGATACAAGGAGGAAAATGTTGGAAATACAAAACAGTTGAAATGAATAAACTGCATTCCGTTCAAGCATTGTTTTTGCCTGCGGTGGGTGACTGGAGAAGAGACTGGAAACTGGAGGGAAGGAAGGTTCAGTTTGCTGGATGCTGATCAGGAGCTGAAGACAGCAACAAACTGAATGCACACCAGGGGCTGGTTTGCAGAACTCTGGAGTCCACTCGGTTCGGGTAATAATGTTGGAGCTCTACAACCGTAAACGCTGAGAGAGCTGCAATCAATCAGCACCTCAGGCAGTAAACAAAAACTGCCAATGGAGGCTTTGTGGAGCTGATTATTGGTGTGTAGTCAGAGTGATCACCTAATCTTTTAGGTCTATGTGCAAAGAACAAAAACGGCATACAGCACTGTAAGACAATGGTGGCAAAATAAAATATGCTGCAGTTTATTGTGAAAAAAAATATAGATTTGCCTAAGAGGATCCAGAAGTCTTTAAGGTGGTCTCTTGGAGAAGCTGGCAGATTGACAGTATTGTATTCGCTCACACTCTGGCACAGAGTCTTTTTATGTTTAACAGCAGAGATACTGAGGGTTCCTTGGGAACAGGCCCTTGCTAACCACTGCAGTGACTTGAGTTCAGTTGAGGGCACTACTGGTTTTGTTTTAAACCTAACCAAATGCAACTGCTTATTGCACCAGCAGAGCGCCTGTGGGGAAAGGAACCAGGTCTGAGGCACATGGCATCAACATCCTTGCGTGCGGCGCCCTCCTGTTGAAGCTGACTGCTCACAGGTGTAAAGAAGCAGATGGCACTATCACATGTACTGAGACCATCACTTTCTCATCTTAAACAGTCCAACAGTGGGAGTTAGCATTAAGTAGAAACACTTAGTGAATAATAAACTAAACGAAAACAAGCAAATTGGTAATGATTTATCAGATGACAGAATTCATGTTCCAGTTTTCACTTACACTTTTGCTGCTAGTCTAAAAGCCCTTTTGTAATATGAACCTTTGTTTTAGATCCCCTAATTCATATCGGCATTTGACACACATGTGAATGTGTGGTTAATCAGGCAGACGTCTGCTGACATGACAGAGTAAAGTAATTAATCTGATGCTTTTAGACGTTTAGACAAGACCAAAAGAGCAAATCTCAACAATAATATATCGCAGCTTAAACTTGCCAAAGAAAGACTTCTCTAGCTCATTCTGCAACACCTGCAATAACATATAGAAAATCACTGCAGTTTGGATCCTACCTCTGTTTTCTCCGTTATCCCTCCTGTCCTAACCTGTGACACCGTGCCATAAGCATGGATGATGCTTTTTGTCTTCTGATATATGTCATTTTTTTCACATTCCAAGATGACCTGGTTAGTACTCATCTGAAATTAAGAATGAAAATAAATTTCAGAAAAAAAAGAGTCTGAGTTTTTGCTTTTCCTTTTTTCTGACAGGAGATAAACTTTGAGTCAGTCCGGTGACATACAAAAATCCTTTGTGTTTATGAATTCAGGCCACCAGAAGGAACAGTTTCATAAATGTGTGTGGCAGCTCTGGAAAACATGAAACTAGAAGTTTACACTACAGATCAAAATAAATAACAAACACAGGAGCATAAGAGAATAAATCAGAAAAATCATTTTCCAAATAAATAAAGTAGCACTGGTCATTGAGTCATGGAGCGCGGATGAGCTTCTAGTGCATCAGCTGTCCCCTGTCCCAAAATACAGCAATAGTTTCTCAATGTAAGGAACAGGATTTTGTCTAATTTGTCATATTTTTCTTTTTTTTTTAAGTTCCACAAGCTCAAATGTAAGGCCTGACTTATTTTTTTAATTTTTTTTATCAACTGCCTGAAAATGTAAATGTGCACTGACATGCATTTAAAAACCTTCATTATAGTGTTTACATTAATAATTACCACAGATGAGTGGGTTTACTGTAGCTGTGACTTCATATAGGTTTTGCAATACATGTGTTAAACAACCGCTTTTTGAAATTGCATGTGACATGTAGTCGAATGAATGTCGTGGTAATAAGGGGCTTGAATGATGTCTCTGAACTGTTCTTTGTCCGGGGTGAAATGATTGTACTGCATACATGTTTAATGATATTAAAAAACAAGAATTGGGTTTGAAGTTTGAATTTATTTGGCATTGTTGCTAATCGACACAAGCTCAAAAGCCCAAAATTACCATGAAGTTCATGCCCAGGATGAGTGTGTGTAAACTTCTGACCATAACTGTACACAAGTAGCATTTTATAATGTGTGAAACTGGTACATCTGCATGTTAAGCCAATAAGCATGTGGTAAAAACACTCAGACTGCAGAATTTATTACCAGGTATATCAAAGTGCATAAAGTCTTCTGGTCATAATGTTGCAATATGGCTTTTATGTGCTGATTTTTATGCTGATTTTGAATTTATTCAAAACTGTGTGTGTTAAACTATAAATCAAACATATTTATAATTAAACATTTACTCTATTCGGGTAATAAATCACTGTGCAGAACCAAACGTTGCCCAAGATTTCATGGAAACAGAGAGAATGGACTGCATTCATAAACCACACTGATGGAAATTTAATGTGTAAACTGAATAAAATGAAATACTAAACAGTTTTGGGGCCTCTGTGCCAGGGATTGCATTTCATCACATGCAAATATGTGTAATAATGTGTTTTCTATTGGGACTCTAACAATGAAATACACTGTAGGCCTGAAATGGGCATCACTGAATTCCTTCAATCAACTACATGAGGGATTGCACTCAAAGAAAAAAACAATTTAAGGGTTTGCAGATGCATACCCTCGTGTAAGTTCAATGTGTGAAAAAAGAAATGTTAAATATATCCAACTAACAACAGAAGAATGACTAAAATTGATAAATTAATACATTTTAAACCTTAATATGGAGCAAATCCAAAATACAGTATTTTGTAGTAGTAAAAAGTCTTTTTGTATTCATTTAGTCATTCATCACTGCTCTGCCCTTCCAGAAACTTCATACCTCTATCATTATCTATACTGTATATCACCATCAAACGGCCAGTGAACTGGGAAGAGAGCAATGCCTTTCATTAAATCATCAAAGAATGTGTATCATCCCCCAAACTGAGCGCTTCACTGACCCACTTGGTGCATTGCATGCCTTATTAGATGAGCTCAAGCTAATCCAACTGTAACCAATTGTGCGTTATTGTTCACGGTAATTACTCCATTAGAGGAGGCTGTTCTCTAGTTCACATCAGGAGGCCAGAGGTCACAGTCGCCCAGGGTTGAAACTTCTCACTCAAATGCCCGCCTTCACCATCACCTAATCCCCCTTTCTCCACTCAGCAGTCTAACGTACATTTATAGTCCCCATACCGTCACAGTCTGGGAAAGATTAATCTGCAATAATGGCAAAACTGGGTTGTCGCTGGAGATTTGAGTTAATACGCATGCATCCGCTCCCCATTGTGGCCCTGTGACCTGTGCATGTGCTCCCGTCAGTTGAGAGCACAGGTATGCAGGGAATGCCATCACAGTAGAGCCAGACAGATGCTGCTCAGGGGTGCGAGTGGGAGGAATTGTAGGTTAAGGGGTGAGGACCGTGCTTCGCACCCAGCTGGATGTTTGTTCAACCTGGGATCATTTATGAAAAGAGCGCACGCTGAAGGAGGCGGTTATGCCGCCATCGTCTCTGTCTCGCCTTCTATCTGTATAAACTGTTCTCCCTCAAGCCGCAGGACACAAAAGAAAGTTGCAATGATGTGGAAGAAGTTAGTCCAGCACTGTACTCCCCTGCAGTGCAGCGCTAGCCTGCAGCTATCGCTCAACACTGTCTAGCCTCTGTCTTTAACCCTGATTTGTCCTGTCTGGATTATAGGAAGAAGTGAGAGGGCTTATCATTTCACACATAATAATCTCATTTCACAGCCTCTGGCACAGGGTCAGAACGAAGGGGAAGCACACAGAGTTCTGAAAGCTGGAGGTCCAATCACATGCTGCTGCTGCTGTCTGTGTGTGTGTGTGTGTGTGTGTGTGTGTGTGTGTGTGTGTGTGTGTGTGTGTGTGTGTGTGTGTGACAGGTGACAGGGTATCACTAGTTAGGTCATCATGTTTAGACTCATGCACTCCAAAATTATTTAGGCCAAATATTTAAAACGGTGTCATTGCATACATATTTTCAATTGACTTCAATCGCACAAATGCAGAAATAATTATTTGCAGTATCTTCTTTATTATGAGAATGTCACGACTGATCATTTGCACCTACACCACCAAAAATGGGGGCAAAAGGGAGCAGATCATGTTTAATCGGTTAGAAGAAAAGGTTAGAAATATAAGTGCCGACAGCAGTGTCCACAGAAACCTCTGAATCGCAGCTCAAAGCTCATATAAACCATTTCTACAACCACCAAACAAAGCAAAGACACCAAACAGTTAAAAGAGCAGTTACGCCACCAATCTGTGATCAGGTAATATCCATATTTTGACTGATGATTTTCTGAGTTAAATGTGAACCAAAGCATATTTTCAAAGGTGTTATATGCAATAAAATACTTTTAAATAAAATAATCTCTAATAAATTAGGTGTGAGAAATAAAAAAATCGAATTTTCTATGTTTGAGTCACAGTAACTTTTAGTTACAACACAAACTGCAAAAACATACAAAAACTGCAATTTCTTAAAATTAATGAAAAAATAAATAAAAATGCAAAGTGCCTCATGTCACAAACATGTTTTATGAGGAATACCTCAAATATGAAAATATTACAACTCTTCGTTTTAAAGATTGTGAAGAATAACAACTGAGTTTATATCAAAATACATTGTTTCTATTTGGGGTCATTTTTGACCCCACTCGTGGAAGAGTGTAGGTATTGGTAGGTTGTGCATCCAAGGGTTAATCGGCTGGACTAACCAATAGTCCACAACTAGGAAACACTGAAATTTAAAGTTAAGTTTGAAAACAGTTTTTAAAAAAAAATACCCCATTCCAAAATGTCTTGTGACAATCTCATTGGCTTAGGGAGTGATGATGCCATAGGGAGATCTTATGAATCTTAAGTCCTTTGATGATTTTCCTTAAATAGGGGTGAGACACAGCAAGTTTTAGTTCGTTTTAGCAGCATCTGTGTTTGCAGCCTACAAGCGTTCACCACAGAAACATTTGGAAAGCTTTTCAAAGTCATCGTATAGAAACTCCAACATGTTTCCAAGAAAAAACCAACCAATTCAAAAAGATTACGCCGCCTCTCCTTCCTGGCGTGGCCGGCCAATTTCCCCAAATGGCGTCTTATCCTCCCAAAGGGCATTAGAGGAGAGTAGGAAGGAAAACTACCTTCTCCAGAAAAAAATGCAACAGATTGAAGAAGAGAAACTTCAACTGGAGGACAAGTGTAGAAGAATGGAAGCCCAAAATAAAGAGCTGGAAGAAAGACAACAGCGCCAGCCAGACATAAAAATTATTAATGAGGGCTGGGGAATCAAGTTTGCTCAGACCCGAGAGCAGATTGTGCACCTCATTAAAGAAAACAAGCAAAAGAGTGCAGAACTAAAAGAAATGACCAACCAGCTCCAAGACAAGAAAACGATGACTGATAAGATACAATGGGATCTCCAATACATGGACCAAAGGTATCAGCTGCTCCAAAGACAGCTCCATGAAGCTGTGGAAGAAAAGAAAGAAATCCTCCAACAGAAGGAAGAGCAGGACAAAAAGCAAAGAGACTTGCAGCACGAACTGAAGAGCATGCAGGAAAAGTACCGAATGCTGAAAGAAAGCCTGGATGAAACACTGCGCCAAAATAAAGACCTTCTTCAACAGAAAGAGCAACAGCAGGAAAGACTGAAAGAAGGAAAACGTATTGTCCAGGACTTTGAGTCTAAAAATCTAAAACTGCAAGAGTTTTGTAATCAGCTGGAGGACAAAGCAACTAAAGTGGAAGAAGAAAAGGACAAACTGGAGAAACGCTGCTCACAGATGCAGAAAAGGATCGATCAGATAGCGAGAAACAACTCCGAGCTCGTTAAGGGGATTTTGGTGGAATTCAATAACTTGAAGCGTGAAAACACTGAAATGCAGGCACAAAAACAACAACAAGACAAAATACATGAAGACCTGCAGCTCACGCTCCAAGAAATCCAGAAAAGAAACGAGCAGTTAGAAGACGAGCACAAAGAAGTACAACAGAGAAATGCAGACATGCACAAGGACAAGCTGAAACAGGAGGGAAACATCCAAACAACTCAAAGACAAGCTTGAAGAACAACAAGCAACATTAGAAGAGGTGGAACAAAGATGTAAGAAACTTGAAAAGCAAAACGCAGAAACAGTCGATGAGTTGAGAAATCTCATCCTGGAGAAAAAAGCGCTTGTGGAAAAGTGCATGAAAAAGAAGACAAAATGGTTCCGCTTGTTCCGGAGGAGAGACGCTACTGCTTCCTCACCTGATGTAGCCTCGCCTTGCTCCACCTCTGTTCACCCCCAACCAGTCCCGGCAGTTGACTGTCCCTCCTGAGCCTGGTTCTGCCGGAGGTTTCTGCCCATTTAAAGGCAGTTTTTCCTCCCACTGTCGCCAAGTGCTTGCTCAGAGGGATTGTTGGGGTTTTCTTTTTTTTCTTTATTTACTTGTTTAACTTTTTTTCATTATTACTCATTTTACCCTTGTTTCTTTATTTACTTGTTTAAGGTTTTTCATTATTACTTTTTTACCTTGTTTCTTTATTTACTTGTTTAACTTTTTCATTATTTTCATTTTACCTTGTTTCTTTATTTACTTGTTTAACTTTTTTCATTATTACTTCATTTTACCTTGTTTCTTTATTTACTTGTTTAAGGTTTTTTCATTATTACTTCATTTTACCTTGTTTCTTTATTTACTTGTTTAACTTTTTTCATTATTACTTCATTTTACCTTGTTTCTTTATTTACTTGTTTAACTTTTTTCATTATTACTTCATTTTACCTTGTTTCTTTATTTACTTGTTTAACTTTTTTTCATTATTACTTCATTTTACCTTGTTTCTTTATTTACTTGTTTAACTTTTTTCATTATTACTTCATTTTACCTTGTTTCTTTATTTACTTGTTTAACTTTTTTCATTATTACTTCATTTTACCTTGTTTCTTTATTTACTTGTTTAACTTTTTCATTATTACTTCATTTTACCTTGTTTCTTTATTTACTTGCTTGTTTAACTTTTTTTTTCAACTTATCTAAATAATAAACCAATTGAATTTATCCTTTGAGTATTTTTCATCTCATCTTTGCAGAATTTTTCCAAAACATTTTCAAACATTCAGATCTGCCTTTATTTTCTTCTTGAAACCTCATAAATGGTATGTCCACGTGCATTCGGTATTTTTGAAAACTAAAATGCGTTTGCACCAGGGCTGGACTGGGACAAAAAAATCGCCCGGCATTTTGACTAGAGACCGCCCACCAGGATAGAGATTGAAAATGTGACGTCATTCAGGGTAAAACCGCAAAGGATTCTGGGAACTTGAGGCAAGAGGTACTAGCGCACGCAGGCTTTCTATTGACAGCCACGGGAAGCCGACGGGTAAAGAGATCGCTTTTTTTATCGGATTACGTCCTTCAAGAGAAATTTTTTAAGCCATGTTTCTGAAGTAAGAGCCGACAGATGGTCTGGATATACCAAATATAACGTCTCAGAACACTCCAGCTCACATGTTAGTCTGCTCAAGCATTCCCACAAAAGTCAGTGTTTGTAGTAGTTAATACGTCACTTTTGTGTGATATAGGTTACAAGCAAGTCTGGCGCTGAACAGAAATTGTAGCGCTATGCTTCTTTGTTTAATGTGCATAAATAGTGAATTGTCCTGACACAATATTGCGTTTCGCTTCTCTTATTACCACGGTACATTGACAAAAACATATACCTTTATTCACAGGATAAAACAGTTGTTTTGTATCACTAATTGTCCAGTGCGATTACAGCAAACAATATTATTGTCACTGCTACATTTCTGTAATGGTACCAGAAATTATTTCCACTACTAATTAATTACCGTTGAGCTCAAAGGTTATATTAATGAACGGTTAACGACTGTGTATTTATGACGACGATTTGTGAGACTGGTAAACTTACCTTTGTTTGTACAATGGTCTTTCATTCTACACGGTGCATTTCAAGGTCCTGTACCCATCCGTTGGTAAACTGTACCTGGGCTTGTTGCAGTGACCTCAAGTTACTAAAACTTCATGAGTGTATGCACTCACCCAAGAACCGTATAATTATAAATCTGAGCGTTGAAAGTTGGGCAGCACGCTAACGTCTTTTGTCCACTCTGTGTGCTGGTAAGGGTCTGACCCTTTCACTCCTTTGATTTTTTCCTGTATCTTTTCTTTGCCTCGCCGAGTCTGTCTTTGTACGGTCCGGCATTATTCTCCTTAGTTTTGTACATTCCTTTTGTGCGGCAAAGAAAAATCAAGAAGGTATTGGAACCAGAGAATGAACATTTTGCGGTGCTGCAAATGCTTGCATTTGATGCGGTACTTGGATTGTTTTGCCTCGAGTTCCCGGCATGCAATGCACGAAAGTCACGTGATCTGTCAATCGCTATAGGAAAACCTTAAATTAACACCAAGAACACTAGAGGTGAGACATGATCATTAATTAATATTAAAATTAATAAATGACAGATTTAGTGATATTTTCATAAACACCTCCTTTCCTTTTTTTGTTCTGCATTTTCTTTAGTTCGCCTATAAGATTGCTAAACAAGGGGCGGGTGCAGCCTCCTCGGCTGTAATTGGTCCAGCCCAGAGTCGATCATGACCAATTGGCCAATCCAACACCTTTCATTATATATACACCCTTCCTAAAAAAAAAATAAAAATCCATCGCCCATAAAACAAAAACGCCAGCGCCCACCGGCAATGCCCGGTATGCCCGATGGCCAGTCCAGCTCTGGTTTGCACCTTTCGTCCACACGTAAACGGCGCGCTCGGTCACTGAAAACGGAGATTTCTAAAATTCCCGCCAGGGTGGATATTTTCTAAAACTCCGCTTTTGCATTTACGTGTGGACGAGAAAACGGAGAAAACGCAGTGTCAAAGGTGTGCGCCTTTTTGACGTCACAGTGTGCGCCACGTTGTTGTTTCGGTGAATTGACTTTCTACAATACTGTTACTGTTAATTGTCCTCTGCAGTGTTTAAATGCTTACATATACACACACAGTTACTGTCCCTCCACACATATGACACGGTTCTGCTTCTATGCCCCAGCTTTGTTTACTATTTCCACCGAGGCTTCTAGACTTCTGATTGGCCAACATTTCTACACGGTTAGGACATAGCGCCACCTGCTGCTTTGGCATGTTCCTAGCAGCGTTTTCCTTCACTTCTGCCTTTTACGTGTGGACGGATTATTTTTAAAACGAAAACGGAAAATCTCCGTTTTCAAAAATACCCGTGTACGTGTGGACATAGCCTAAAAACCCTGGAATACGGTTTGAAACATTGTTTCAGCTGATAACATGCTTGAGTGTGTGTGTGTGTGTGTGTGTGTGTGTGTGTCTGTGTCTGTGTGTGTGTTAGGGGTCCTTCCTCTTTTGAGGCAATGGGATATTTAAGTTTCCTTGTGATAAAATTTAGGATGGCATTCAAAACTTATTAGGGTGCATGTGTATGTGCAGTCATGTATCCCCAAGCTATATATCTGAAACACAAAGTTCTTGAGGGAATAACTTATGTGTTTTTCTTAAATTCACCCTTCCTTCCTAATTATAATCACACCCTTCTCCAGTTTCCTCGGTTTCTGGCCTGCAGAAACGATCCCTCACAGGCTTTCATTCAGATTAAAATGTTTGGTCTTAATTAGAGTCAGGTTAAATGGTAGCTGTTGAACTATCATTATCACAAGTATTTTCACTGGGTTCATTCCATCTTCGATTCCTATTTTGGTGAGCTATTTTTACAAGCACAAAGCCTACAAGTGCCCTTTAACCACCCTTACAAAACAGGCCTGTAGGACACATCAAGAAGGGTAAGCACCATGCATATTAGCTAGTAAACGACTTTGTTAGCATCATAAAATTGTGATACTATCTAAAGCTGTCTTTGCATATTTGTTCAGTATGACATTATACAAATTGCTCAGACAGTGATAGCTGCTGTCACATCTCCTGACCCCATGTTGTCACTACTGAAGAATGCTTTAATGACATGTCAAAGGCTATACATGCAATTGTAATGGATAGAGCACATACCAAACACACAGCAGCTGCTACCAGTGCCTCTACTCTACATACCATCCTGTATGGCGCTTCACTGTGCCCTTGAAAAATCCTAAGCATGCATGCATACATTACTTTCAGGGGTGCCTGCAAGTCTCACCCTTGGATTTGACGAAGTGCAGAGGGACTGTTGCTACATTACAGTCTGGAATGCAATTATGCTCGATTGGTGGATCAGTGTCAATAAATCCCTAATGAAATGCATGGATTTAGCTTGCGAGCTGGATCATGTTAGTTTAAAGAAGAGCTACATTTTACGGTGAAGTTTAAACAGACCCCTTTGTCTTGCAACTTAATCCTTTGTATGACACAGTACCAGCCAAACAAATCTCATATTTTAATAAAGAATGGAATTCTTCATCTGACTGCAAGAGGGACCAAGTCTGCACTTGGTGTATTGCTGGAGGGAAAATATATTACGTACTTTAAATGTTTTGATTTTTAATATAAGGCCTAATGTGTGCATATGAAATTGATTCTGGTGATACATGATAAGGGGAGTCTGTTCACTATTTATGCAGTCAGCAAGCCATGGTTGATAAGCACCCAGCCAATTATTAAATTATTAATTTCAGCAAAAATCAGTATGTGACACAACCAATTACTTTTAAAACATAGACATGCACTGTAGATTAAAGGGAAAGGTCTAGCCCATAAAGGCTTGATAAGCCAGGTATTACAACATGATAATAATTATTAAGAATCAAAGGTTTTTATTGTGGAAATGGTAATGTGGAAACAAGATGTTTGGTATCTTGATGAAAACTTAATATTTTGTTACAGGAGTTGTTGGAAATAAAAGGCTTTGTAATAGCCAGATTTAAATCAGGTACAGCTTTAACTCTTTTTTTTTTTTGGCAAAGTCACAAAACATTTTGATTGTAAAATGGTTTGTAAAATAGTTGAATAGTACCTTCCTCTAGAAGGCTATGCGGTCGTTTCTTTTAAATAGCTCTGGGCATTGAAGACATTTTCATTTTGATGTGCTGTGCCATGATTTACACATATTTTTAAAAAGGCACTCCAATCACTGTAGAAGCTGTGAGTTGAGCCACAATTAGGTTCATAAATCCAACTTCATAATCATCAGTACTTGCAGTATCATACGATGGTCATTACAGACTCTAAACTGCTCTTTCTTTCTTTTTTAGTCTCTTATCCAAGTTGTCTTAAATTTCTATACCATGTGAACCTTATAGCAACTATGTTTGTAGGTACCAGTTCTATTAGAGCTGGTAATACTAGAGTTCAGGTAGGAAGGCATAAAAAAGCTAAAAGATACAGTCAGTCATTTTTTGAGGTTATTTAAAATTTTTTACAAGACTGTTATACGCATAACAGTATATTAGTTAGTGTGTAATTACATCTTCCAATAAATAATGGAGTCTCATAAATTCAGAATTAATCCAATAAAAATACACAGGAGCAAGTGTCGGTTTGTGGAAGCTGCCATTGATTATAGTTTCCAAGATGTGAATCACCATTCCAACTAATCTACATATGTACTACACCAGGGCAGACATGAGAACTCGTAGGTGTTCATGTGACGTGGAGACAAATTTTAATTCACACGTGCACCTTCAGACTGAAGATATGATGGATCATACCTATGTTTTGTCACCTGAGAAGGGCTTCCCCTCACCAAAGAGGTAAAAAGACAAAGTGATGAGTATTTTTTGGCATAGTATCTTTCCAGAGGCAAGGATTTGCAGAGAGACAAGGATTTAAATAATCTTGACACAAAAAAATGTTTTTCCAACAGCAGGCGCTGCAGCTAGAATAATACACTTGAACTGGGTGGGGTAAGAAAACAGAATTCAATTGACTGCAATCTGCTATCTACAGTGAGATTTTCCACACTATACCATTAAGAATAGCAGGAATGCAACGGCCAATGCTAGTTTAACTAACTCTAACCAGCAGGCCTCTTCATTAATTCAGCTCTCCAATGGTTGTTTGCCAAGAGCATCAGTCATTGTTGCATTCATTATTTCATTTGTTGGTTACAATAACAAAATGATGAAAGGATTCTCTTCTTCTCTGAACCAGACTGGTCACTACAGTGACTTACTATGGACTATGGCACTAAGATGAGCCTAGCTGGTTAGCATGGATAACAGTTCAGAGATGTCTTTGTCCTGCACATCTTGGATGTATTTTTAAAGGCTTTACTAGTCAACTTCATGCAGAGTAGAGCAGATGGTATGTACAACTTGCAGTTGTAATTTAGTGCAATTGTAGTTGCCCTTTGCATCACTAACAGTTTGTCAAAATAGAGAAATCCATCAAAAAAAACCTCTCACTGTGTGAATGTGGTAAATCCACAATCTTCATGACTTTGTCCTTCACCCTAACCCTGATCCCATCGCCCCAGACCCATAAATTATATTAAATGTCTTCATACCTAACAGTTTATCAGAGTTTTCATTCAAGGAATGTAGTACTAATGAACTTTCTTCTAGTTTATTTGAATAGATTGTTCGTGCTTCTTAATAATTTAGAGTTACCAAAGCCTTGAATCTGTAAGAATTTAATAACTCATACTCTGAGAATAAAATACATCTTCCCCTGCTTGTAGCTCTTATCATCTCTTACTCATCATGATGTGATGACCTCAGTATTTAACAGTATTTTACACTTTTCCTGCCCTGAAGATGATTTTGCTTAATGAAAATAAACAAAGGGTTCCAGTGGCTGTGACAGCATGAATTTATTAACACATCCAGGAATCTGAAAAACTAACAAATCTCCATTCTTTAGCAGACAGAGTATGAAGGTTATATGCTGCAGCAATCATAGAGCATGTACCAGACAAACACGTGTCGGTACGTGTATGTGCATTTAGTGCAGGTGGGAGAAAGAGACACAAAGTGCATGCATGCACATGTAAGTACATTTTTGTGGTTTGGATTAAGAACCCCCAATGTGCAAACCTCCAACGTTTGACTTTTCTCAGGCTATTGGTTATTAAGGCAAGAAATTGTGCATTGATGACCCCAGACATCTAACTTATGTCTGATTGTTATCATGGCAGCACTTCAGGTGAAACCGGGTATTGCTTTGACTTAAACAATTCCCAAA
Source organism: Oreochromis aureus (assembly GCF_013358895.1). Taxonomy (NCBI): domain Eukaryota; kingdom Metazoa; phylum Chordata; class Actinopteri; order Cichliformes; family Cichlidae; genus Oreochromis; species Oreochromis aureus. Next base: position 16,367,073 of record NC_052961.1, on the reverse strand, counting down.
TGGACCGGTCAGGATGTCTGTTAGATTAGCTAAGAAAGCCCCTAAAGTATACAGCCATCACCAGTGCAAGCCAAAAAAGAGAAGCATTTTCACTGTTTTATATGATGCATATATGTTGACCAGCTGCAGTTACTCATAAAAAGTTAACATCTTTCCTTCATAATACTAGAACTCAAACAAAACCATTCATAATGTGCTCACATGTCCTTGCCAGAGACAAAGGTCACTCCTGGGCGTGTGAAATCATTCTGTGAAAAGCTGGACTCCAAATTGTTTGGGTGTGACAGCCACTGATTTGCCAATCATTCAATTTCTTTCAGGCGACTGACAGGGCTGCCAAAAGAAGTGTGAAACACTGTCTTTCAGATTAAACCAGAAAGAGAAAGAAACAAATAAAGGCCAACACACAGACCCGTAAAGAAACATTCTTTAAAAAAAGCCTTTATTTAGACATAAAGAACCAATGCTAAATCATGCTCTCGTGTGTGTGTGTGTGTGTGTGTGTGTGTGTGTGTGTGTGTGTGTGTGTGTGTGTGTGTGTGTGTGTGTGTGTGTGTGTGTGTGTGAACACAGAAGAAGACAACCTGTTATCCTTCTTCTCAAAACAGTTGGCTGAACACCATAGACCGCTTTGAACCACTGTGTAGTATCAAGGTTTTGCAGGCATGTGACCGCTAACCATGTGATGTTAATGTGTTCACCATTTTGGACCTATGACATCATGGTGACAAAATGTAGGCTCAAATGAGGCACACAGGCCTAGAAATTGGTCTGACTTGAAACCACCTGTTGCTATGGGAAAATGTTGGCAAAAACTGTAATTGTTTCGGTCTCTAATATATTTGTGTTGTTGCCTGTAGTTTGCACAAAGTGACATACTTGTCTCAGAAACACTGTCCAACTACTCTCCGAGTTGTCCTGAAGCTGTGAAAATGGAGACTGTTTGCCTTCAAAGTAAAAGCTGTGTCCTTTGAGACATGTTGGCTCACTACCACTCAGCTAGTAGTTAGCAAGTATTTGAAGACAAACATGAACAATTATAAGCAACAGTGGCAATCGGCTAGCAAAAGGTAAATGGACTGGTTCTTATACAGCGCTTTTCTACACTGTAAAAAAATTGTTTCGAAAACCCAGAAACTCTCACTGACTGCATTTATGTTTTAGGTTCTGATGGATAACTTATAATTTCAAGTTTAGAGAAAAGTTGCTTCAATTAATGTTTTGTGTTTACAAGACTAATAACTGTGCTTTTTCTTAACTCATATTTTATTGTTTTACCAATGTAATTCCTAAAGTTTCATATTTTTTGTTTTGCCAATCATTCTAAACACAAAAATATATGTTGTGTAAACTTTAGGAATTTTACAATAAAATATGAGTTTAGCACAGTTATTAGTCTTGTAAACATGAAGCAACTTTTCTCCTAAATTGAAATTATAAGTTATCCTCGAACCTAAAAACGTAAATGCATCGGTTGCCTTGAGTTTTTGAGTTGTCGCAACAATTTTTTTACACATCACTGAGCACTCAAAGCCTATCGTGCATTCACCCAATCATACCCATTCACACAAGCCTTTATCTAAGGTTTTAGTGCTTCTATCTAACATTCACAGCCACCCCGATGGATGCATCGGAGGGCAACATGGGGTTAGTATCTGCCCAAGATAAACCTTGTTACAGCCAACCAACCTCAGAAACCATTGCCAACCAGTCAGGGAATACACATTTTTTCCTATCTATTGGTGGTTGCATCATATTCAATATGGCAAACAAGTCTAGAGTAACATATGAATGGCTTCAGCTTTGCCAACTTTAAGTAAAACTCTTGAGTGTGTTGTTAAGCAAGTGTGCTCAACAACACACTCTTTTAAACTTTTGAGCACAATACTAGAATCAGTAAAGCTCAGGCCGGATGCCTTTGTGAACCGCATACACTGGGAACCAATCTTCCGTGTAAAAATATTGCTTCCATTCCCCTCTTTGGCCATTAAATGCGACCAGATCACTGCATGTGTTTCCGTCCGAGTGAGGGTCTTTGTTTGTCTACACATGAATCCCAGCAGCCCTGGTGTTGGGGGGGTTTGCACGGAGGGATGTAGGCTGGAAGCTGTGGGAGTAGAATATCATTAACCATAAAGCATAAATCTTCACTCTGTAGACCTCAGGATAGGGCAAAGCCTGCATAAGGCCAAGGGAGCTTCTTCTTCCTTCAGTAACATACATGAACAGGACCCTGTGAGTCTGAACTGAGAGATGGATACTCCCTTTCAGTTATGAAAATATTTTTCAGTACGTGGACGCATTAGTGTGTCCCAAGGAGGAGGAGGACTGCAGGAGAATGCAATCTCAACTGTGGGTTCTCCTACTTAAAAAGAAATGGAGGTCCCTGTCAGCTCAAGAGCAAAGCTGAGATCGAAGACTTGATTTTACTTATTTATTTGCATGGATATAGCATGTTAACTAATGGACTGACTAATATACAATACAAATATACTGATATTCGAATCGGAATTATGCTCTCATGTTCTTGGCTTTCATTCAGTAATGTTTATATTGCACCAGTGGTCTCTCTCCTGTTACTACACTACACTACAGTAGTCTTTGTGCAGACATTCTGTGGGCAGTCACTCCTGACTTTCATTAAGCAGCTGTGGTTCCTCGCTAATCTGGACAAGAAGAAGGGCCTGAAGGAGAAACGTGGACCTGGTTCAGGCCACGACAAGAGCCAGTATCTGTTTACTCGCCAGACATCTTGGGTCAGAGAGGTAAACATAACAAGAGTGAAGAGAGTTGATGAAAAAATGTGGCTGATTTGACACAGCGAAGAGGGAGATGTTTGCTAAATGTGTTTATGACAGAAAGCTGTGCTGCAGCTTTAAGTGACATCACAACAAAATAACAGCTTCTGCAAGTTGTTTGTGATTTGGGTTGAGTAACTCAAGTCCCTTAATTATCCTAAGCTGACATACCACAAATATACCACACCTAACATGTTTTTGGATAGCTGGAGAATTCTTTTCTTTTTTTCAAATCTAGATGATTTAACACTGGAGGTTGTGTCTGTTTTGTTTGTTATAAAGTACTGATGCTCTCATTTCAGCTTAAAGAGTCCATCTACTTAGTCAAGACCCAGTGAATTCTCATGTGCAGCTCAGTATTGTTTATCTATTAGCGTCTCGTCCAGAGTCATCTTCTCTTGCTTGCAATTTCATTAAAGTCTTGGAAAAATCTCAAACCGCTTTGGCCATATCCACCAAATTTCAAAAATAATTGGCCAAATTTGCATTCCTGATTATGTCTTCCTACGCATCAGTTGCCAAGTCCTTGGCATCAAATAAGATCTTGCTCTATGTTCACCACATGGCTGACTTTATAGTCTATGGTTGAACATCGATAGAGAAATGGCCTCCTATGAGCCAAACACGTGGCCACCTGGCTCCAGTGAGCCTGGCCACAACACGGACCCATACTCGCATGCACATACACACACTGACAGAAGCCTCTTCAATTAGACAGACTTAATAGCAGTGGTGACAGCAGTAGGATAGGAAAGGAGACAGCTAGCACTCAGATTAGGGATGATGGGCTTGGATGAGTCTAGGATTCTGGCCAGGGACACAGGGGAGTTAGAGCTGGAAAGCTAGATGGAAAGACTTTAAAGAATATGGTAATTAAGAGTTATTTACTTAATAAACACCCTGATGAGAAGTGATGTTTCCTTAAGGTCTGCTAATGATTATGAGGGAATTTGGGGACGCTGACATTTTACCAAACACAGAGCAGAAATGGTACAGCAAGCTACAAAATACTGATAGCCGAGGAGAACTGACCTCTCTCTGCTCAGCTACGGTAGATGATGGTCCAATAACTCAACTCAGGCCTAAACGCAGAGAAGCAGAGGTATGGGGGAAGTGGAATACGGTAGGAAAGAGTGGGAAGGGTAAAAAGTACATAAAGGAGACAGGAAGATCATGATTTACTGTTGTATTAAAGAGATGTGGGAATAAAACGGGAGGCTGGGATTTTTCTGTGGCTTTTTAAATGCTGCCTGTGTCACAAAATAAATCCTGCACATTTAAAATGAGCTAAAGCACAATTAATAAAGGAACAAATGTGCAGTTGTAGTCAGAAGTTACACACACTCATCATCATGGCAATTTGGGGCTTTGAACTGTTCTTTTTCCAGGGTGGAATAACTGTTCAGCATACATCTTTAATAACTTTTTAAAAAGAATTGGGTACAAAGGTTTGAATTTATTCTGGATTTTTTTCTAATCCAGACAAGGTCAAAAGTACAGTCATAGGCTCAAATATATAAATGCACTCCAACTGATATTTAGTTGAATGTCCCTTAGCAAGTTGCATTTTAACCATTAAACAAGCTCCTGGTATAATTCTAGTTGGATATTTGACCAATCGTCTTGGCAGAATCGGTAGAGTTCATTATATTATTGGTTTCCTGGCACCCACACACCTTTTAATCATCGTCCGCAAATTTTCAAAAGTGTTTTAGTCAGAGTTTCGGGAAGGCAGATACTTGCAAATACGTAATGTTAGCCTGCTTTATCCATTCCAAAACTAGTTTTTAAGTGTTTTGGGGGTCATTGTCCTTTTTGTAAGACTCCACTAATTCTACATTTTCAACCATCTATCTGTTGATTTGTGGTGAAGTTAAAAAATGTATAGTTAGTCCTCCTTCTTTATTAGTCCACCTACTTTGTACAATGTACTATTACCACTGGCAGCAAAAGAAACCCAGAGCACAGTGTTCAGTGTACAGCCTTACTTTTACGCTTCCAAATATACCTTTTGTCACTGTGGCCTTTGTCTCGCTTTGTCTCATCTGACCATAAAACTGTGGGCCTTCCTGGGTTGTTCCTGAATGTTTATATATATATATATATATATATATATATATATATATATATATATATATATATATATATATATATATATATATATATATATATATATATATATATATATATATATTTAAATTTAAGAGCCTCTATGTATACTTTCGACCCTTTGTGGATTAAAGAAAATCCCAAACAGATTCAAACTTGTGTATCCAATTTTTAATGTTTAAGTCATTAAAGATGTAAGCTGTACAATCATCAAGAGAAGAGTTCAAAGTCACATTCATGCCCATGATGAGTGGTTGTAAACTTCTGACCACAACAGTATCTACAAGAGTTTTGTTTCATAAGAAAACAAACAAACAATCAAAAATAACTAGCAGACGTTAATCCAAAGCAATGTATATAAGTCCAAATCGAACAGGAAACGAGATGTTGGGAGCAACACAGTGTTTGCTTGTGCGTAAAGAATAAAGAAGGGAATTTTAAAAGTTAAACAAAATGGCAAAGAAGAAAGCAGGACTGACTTTATTACACACAGGAAAACTATGACTATGAGTTCATCCACTTCAGAGAGCAATCTCAAAGGTCCAGTCTGCTTATGTGTTTGCCTCCATGCTGCAGCCCTTTGGGGGAGTTCTCTCTTGAGTGTTGGCTACAAGGAGGGCTCTGCTATCACCTCAGAGCCCCCTCACAGAAAGTGAGCAGCTCGAAGAGTGTGTGCATCTGTGTGTATTTGGGGTGCAGGGGTATTCAAATCCTTTTTGCTGTGACGATGTCGGCCAGAGTTCGTGCTCTGAGTGCCACGGCCAAAGACAACACGGGCTCACTAAAAATGGAAGTCAGATTCAGTCATCTGAAGAGCAGGTGGGGTAGAGTGAAAGATAGCTGATGGACTGTGAACGGGGGGATAGGCACCAGAAAGATCTTTGCTGTGGTTTGTTTAACCCGCGTTTGATTCTCAATGATCATCTGATGTTTATTTAAGCTCTCAGGGATGACATACAGCACAGGTGTAGACACTTTTATAAGCTCTTTGACAAAACTGAAACATGTCAGTGAAGGTGATCTAGGCCTCTGTTGTCCTGGAGCATCTCTATGTGCTAATCACGGCCGGTGCTTTGTTCACCTCAACAAATTTACTTGCTTAGTCTGTGAAATTTATTGGCCAGCTGCTGTGTCCTTATGCTGTACTTGATCAGAAAGACCCACAGATGACTGCTGACTAGGCCTCAAAGGTCTGGTGCCTTCTTTTTAGCTCCTGCCTTTAATCGCTTCACCAGATCACTATAGCAGAACATATTGTTCATAGACTCACACTCACTCTCTCTCCCCTGATGTGTATGAAATTTCCAGGAAGGATTTTTTAACCTCGTTCATCCTTTCTTTTAACACCCCTACCACCCCGCCGTCAATAAGTCTGGGTTCGAAATGTGCACGCGCCCAGACCGCACACTCATATATGCACCCTGGGAAAATGTACACGTGCCTGAATCACATTTGGGTCATGTGAGTCAGACATGTGAACTCCCGCTAGCACTGCAGCAGAAAGGGATTATAGAAATGCCTGGTCATCAGCATATACTTCCCAATGAAGTAAATGCCAAACATCAAGACAACAACAAAAAAAGTGAGAAAAAGTAGCTTCTGAAAACTGATGTGTGTATGAACAGGGATTAAAATCCATTCCACAGATGCACACAACATCAAACTTTTTCTGACACCAGTTTTGGTTTATGAGAGCCGGTCATTTCGCCTTCATCTGGAATATTTGCTTGCATTTTTATATCAGCAAAACCAGGGTTGATGCAGAGCAAACAGCCTTTCCACTTCTGGATCTCTATTTATCCTTACATATAACTTTGGGATGCAAACAATGACTGAAATCCTACTTTTTAACTAGTTTTTATTCAGTTTATGCCTTCTGCTATAGCTCAAAATAGTCCTGGAAACATGCAGACATCACCGTGTGTACACACAGGGAGGGAGAACAAAGGAAATCACCACCTGAAATTAAAAAATAATAAATCAACAAAGATATAAAGGAAATCATTTGCCATTTAGCAGTGATTCTGCGGATCCTTATATTTTTTACATTTCCTAGTTGATCTCTGACTTTACACCACGGGGACGGCAAAACGTAACTGTTTATCCCAAATGTCCGAAATAAGAGTTCGTAATTTAGCAGTTCAGTACGCGCATGATCAAACTCCTGGTTTGTTTAATCCACAATGAATTCATCACATCCAGTCCACCGACTGTCAAGTCGTCGCACACACTAAGCGCTATCCTCCTTTCTGTCGTGAAGAGGGGAGGCGAGTGGGCGAGTGACTGAAAAAGAAACAGAGGGGCCTGTGTTTACACTGGCAGAGTGAGCGGCCTGTGAGCCCCATGGAAATGGGCAGCTCACATCTGATGGCGAGAAAGCTCCACCATGACTGACAGGGCCTGCTAGGCTTTTGAAGCTCTGCACAGTCAGTGCAGTCTGTTTCTCTATGTGGCCACACCAAACAAAACAAATAAGAGAGATTAGAAGGAAAATGGTTGCCATACCAGGAAACACAGAAGGAGAGCCTTCACTGAGGGTGAAGGGGTGCATGTGGCATGGAAAAACTGGACCCTTAGTGAGTTGTCCGCTGAATTCCTATACACTGTAATTCCAGCACTAATAGAGGGGCTGGAATGCCAAGGACATCCCAGCAGAGTCGTTTCTGCGACTGTCTTCATCAACAATGTACAGTATTTCATCTCCGGAGAGGAAAATACATTTACAAATCACTGGCATACATTTTCCTTCCATGTTGTGCTGATAAGTTTCCGCCATGTTTTCCAAGCCATAGTCGCCATTTAATTGCATTTAAAAAGGAAAATAACAACCAGCACAGGGCCCCAGTGGTCTCACAGCGGACCACAAACATGAACTGATCTTCTTTAAAGGGTTGCATAAATCTTCAAAGGGGAGTTTTCAGTGTAAAGCCCACTATTACCATCACTTTCACAATACCAGCTGTCTTCCTGGAAGAGAATGGATTTCTTGTATTGGCATTTAGATCTCCAGCAACGGGCTCAGACTCTATTGATTCCCATAATAGCATTAAATGACTTTTGTCCTTTTCAAAACAGCTTTATAGCTATAGATTGGTTCATGGAGCCAGGGCACGTCAAATAAGAGAGGTCCAGCTGAAGAGAAAAGGGTTCAAGAAGTGCAAAGAGCAAGATTAACGGGTGAACAGATCAATGAACCAACAGGAGAGCACAGTCTGTGATGTCCACCATTGTAACTGAAGGGATGGAGCTGAAAGGTATGGGTAAACTATATAGGAGTTGTAACTGCATATACCTCTCTAGATAATCTTATATAGATATTTGAAGATAAGTGTTAAGAGGGATGGTGGAAGAAGAAAAGGTCGATTAACAAAAAAAGCTCTTATCCCAGTCATCCATGTCATCATGATTGCAGCACCTTTTTTTTTTCTTTTTGCTCTCCTTGAAGAGAAAAAAACTTATCAAAGCTGATAAATTGTATGAAATTCTTCTTGCAAGTCCTTCCCACCAAAAACAGCAGCTTTTATCAATTGTGGAACTGACAATCTGCAAATATGGTGTTATAGAGCAGCTTTCAAGCTGTAAATAAGGCCTATGTGCGCCATCTAGTGGAGGAGAAAGAGAAAAGACATGGTAGCAAGTATTGAAAAGTTCATTAATGATAAACAACAGTGACAGAAACCACCAGACACAGGCGGATATTTTGTTTCAGAAGTGCTGTTTTTATTAAATTGATTACAGTAAAAAAATAACATAAAAACAAAATTTAACGAAGCAGTACTTTAACAAGAAAATCATTACTTTATGAGTTACAAAACCTATACTTTCCAACCCTTTTAGAAAACCTTGTACATCTTGTGTGTATGCTTTTTTCACAGGTGTAGTGCAGTTCAGAGGTGATCATTTCAATGCACTCTGCAAAAGAACTAATAGAGCTACACAAACTAACATTATGAGGATTCCTTGTAATTAGGAGAAAGACAATGATGGTAGCAAACAGCTGGAAGTAGTCGCAGTGACCAACAACACGCTCAGCCTCTGAGTGACTAAATAGGTTCTGTCTGCAATCACTCTCACAGACTGGAGAAAGTGTGTTGTCTAATTCATAAACACAAACAGATTCAACACAACACAATCCTTCTGAGTCAGAACCAGACTTCACTACATCTCTCTGCAACTGTTTCCCAGCTGCTAATTTAAATGTGAGGCTGCCAAAAGCTTATGTGACTCTGCAGCTGGAATCATCATCCTGCAGCAGCTGCGTTACCATTCGTGCAGAAATGTCTGAATTTATGCTTCAAATCTATGAGGCCATAGTTGCACTCCTAATATAAGTACATAATGTGAATTTGTGTGTATTGACATTTTATCACCATCACCAAAGCCACTTTAAAAATAGCGACTGTCTGCAAGTGATCACAGACTTGGTCGCCATCTTCAAAGCAACTATTTTAAAGCCAATGAGATCAGTCAGTTGCAAAAATGTTTGGCCGTGCTGTCGTCTCCACCTACTGTTTTCCCCAGTGTGACTCTAGCATAAGATACTTTGTGGCTCTCCTTCTGTGTTCCTTTTTCTCAGTGAGCACAGTCCATTGAGTAGTTTCAGTCGACTGTAACACCTTCAGGCAGCTCCACCACAACAGGTTCACAGTCGTCCAAGTCTGAATCGAAATCCCATCTGAACTTCTTGGTCAGGTGGGCTTTGAATTTCTCTGCTCTCTTACGCAGGGTGGCATCTACACCAGGCCCAATGGCAAACTGGAAAAAATCCTGTGACAAAAAATTAATTCAACAATTTTATAAACTGGTAACTGTAAATGTGATTCAATTCAAGTGATGCTTTGATACTGTGGCCCATTTTCTGTTTGCAAGCATTTCTGTGTGTCGTGGAGATCATTCAGGATTATGAACGTATGTTATACGGATTGATTTATAACCTGTCCTCAGATATCAGCCAAATAAAAATAGTGTTGTGAAAGGTATTCAAGACATTGGCAATTAAAACATCCCTTTCTCATTGCATGGGAATTATTATCTTTATAATTTTATAAAGATATCTTATCTTTATAATTTTTTTAACCTGGGCTTGCTGTGCACTTTAATCCCCACTGGGGTTTAAATAGCACAAATGCAGGGTTCAACATAACCAACAGGCCAATGGCCCAAGGCCAGCAGAAAACTCTGCTGGGCAAGTTGATAGCCCAGCTGCTGACCCATTTGGACCAGTGACGGCGTTTCCAATGACCGATTTACCCATGAAGAGAGCTGACTGAAATGATCGACTGAATGCAAAGAAAAACAATGTTTTTAAGCTGCTTTGACTTCCATTTGTTTATTTATTCTAATTCTGTCCACAGATCACAATGTAGTCAGAATACAAAGCTTGAATCTACTAATAAATGATGATATGTTCCTATAGCATAATCTTGAAATTAAACTGTCATTTTTGTGGGCCAATAAAGTCACACAAGGAGCAAGTAAAAGCCTGATCTTCTGGCTTGGTGGTTGAAAAGTGTGATACTGGTTAATGGAACCTAAATTACTTAAGATTAGTTTGCACAACACATTTTTTCAACTTTTTAATATCACAACATCTTGGTGGACATCTAAAATAAATTTTGCACCAGTGAGATGAATATATATATTATTTAGTTGTATATAAAGAAGCCTCAAGTGACAAACACTATAGTCTGATTTGTGCATGTACCTGCAGCGTGGAGGTAAGGAAGTTGTTCTGAGATACAATGTCAACAAAAAAATCAGGAGGTATTTCTCCAAGCTGGTGGTAGAGCACGGCGATGAGCCCCAGGTAGAGGTCCTTGCGCTTCAGAATGGACTCCTCTGAGCGGCACAGCAGAGCGAGGAGGCACTTCCAGTGCTCGAAGCCCTCGTACACATTTCCAAAGAGAAAACACACAAAGGCAAACTGCAGCTCACCTGAGAGAGGGGATAAATGTCAGTACTTTTTCTTGCATAATGAATCCAAGAGTAACCCATTTTTAACAAATGTGATACATACCTAGCACGTTAAGAGCCTCCTGCATGTGGTTCTTCTCCAGCACCGTCTCCAGGGCGTAGCTCAGGTCCATGCTGCACTTGGTGATCTCAGCCGGCGTAGCCCCGGGAGGGTAGGTCTTCTTAGGGATGACAGAGAAGCGCAACTCCGTACCCTCCCTCTGTTTCATCTTGGGGAGCCTGTCAAGCCCCTCTTTCATGCTCTGACAGGCCGTGTCATTCCTCGGCTGCTCCGCCCTGTCTTTGGTGTGTGTGAACTGAAGCTCGGGAATCACGTCACTGAATGCACATACCCGACCTGAGAGAGGCTGCAAGTTTTTGGCCATTTCCTCACTGATTCGGTCAGTGAGGGACACCCACTTCCTCATCACCTCATAGGGATAGGGGCCCAGGTAAGGATCCAGCTCTCGCAAGCTGGCACGAACCCGACTCAACTCCTCTTCATTCTTGGAGGCTGAGAAGTCCAGATCTTCTTCCTTGGCGTCCCAGTTGGCCAGTATGATCTCTTTGGGTTTGAGAGAGAGGAAGAGGCCTGTCTTCGGGCCAATTTGTCCTCCATAGCCTGACGAGCAGTAGTGGAGGAAGTGCAGACCAGGGGGGATCATTTTAACACCCCGGAAACGAGGACCCACTTGCCAACTCTTGCAGTCGATTCCGAGCTCTGTACCCTGAGGAACACCCAGCAGCACGAGGGTAGCTCCCTCCTCGAAAAGCCTCAGGGCAACATCTGGATCCATGTCCACACTACCACTGCTGCTGCTGGCCATGTCTTTTAAGGAGTACTTAACGTGAATCTACTAACAAATTAAATAACTAAACTCAGCTCTCACCTGTTAAATGCAGATCACTCAAACGGATTTCCCCAAAAGGTCTAACACAGAGAGCCGCTGCTGCTTTGACGCTAATGCTTTCAATAGATGCGAATCTCCATGACTGAAAAACATGGCAAAAACATTTAAAGCTACACTGTGTTAGTATCTTCGGTGTAATAGCCTTTCTCACAGCCACACTTCATACATCCAGCTGTTGACGTTTCGAGTCGTTCGTATGGTGGAAGTTGTGCCACAAATTTCTTGCTCCGGACGGAAACAGTACCATGAAACACATTTGTGTCCGTCTACTTTTAATTTCCCCTCTATAAATAACTACATTAATTAATATATTTAAAATGTTATAAATTGTTTATGTATAATAGAATAATTATATAGATATATTATATGATTTGTGTATGTGTATAGTATTGTATATTATCTATATTTGCACTTCGTCTTTTGCATGCTGCCTGTAGGTGTCGCCATAGCGCCTCCATCTCACCCTTTCCCCCAGCATCGTCCTCTGTCTCACCAAACCTAGGCATGCTCTCCTTCGCTACATCCACGAATCTCTGTGGTCTTCCTCTTTCCTTCCTCTTCCTTCTTGTATCTGCGCATGTCCATCTCAGCCTTGTCTTTCTAACTTTGTCTCCAAACCACTCAACGTAAGCTGGCCCTCCAGTAGACTCATTTCTAATCTTGTCCATCCTAGTCACCACAAATGAAAATCTTAACATTTTCTCTGCCACCTCCTATATTTGTCGCCTTCATTACCTCTTCTCCTTGCATCCTCACCTTTACTCCCTCTCAGTCACACACATGTATTCTGTCTTGCTTCTTCTGACTTTCATTCCTCTTCAGTGCACACCTCCACCTCTCCAGGCTCTCACCCCCCTGCTCACTACTCTCACTACAGATCACAATGTCGTTTACAAACATCACAGTACACAGAGACTCCTGCCTCACCTCATCTATCAGCCTGTCCATAACAACAAAGTGGCTAAGAGCAAATCACTGATAAATAAATAGTGCATTGGTTGTTTTGGGGTTTTTTTGTTGCTAGACTTTATTTAAAATATAATGATTTCGCCAGCATGTATTAATATCTGCTTTATTCACATTTTGCTTTTTCTTGTGTCCTCTTTATGGAAGCTTGTTTCCATCACTCAGAAAAAAAAAAAAAAGTTAGTCTAAGTTAGAACTTTTTTCTCAAAACGTCAAGTTACTGACTAAATGTTTTAGAATTGAGTGATTTCTCATAAGTAGAAAATTTCAAGACATCACCTGAAAATTTTGACTAACAAAAAAAATTAAATTAAAATAAAAAAATCTTGACTGACAGAAACAAGCTTCCATATGTTTCCATTCTTTACAATAAAGACATTGTGCAATATTTATTGAATGACATTTTGTAACACTAACATTCATTCCCTAATCAAAATAATGAAAAAAGGATGGTTATATAATATCTTGCAACAAAAGTCTATTGTAGCTGATACACCTATAGCACCCCTAATAATAATAATTATCATTATTACAATAACCGCATAGGGTCACTTCAGAATAGTATAAATCAAACAAACAAATTTTATTATGTGGCATATACTCAACTACATAACCGACATAAGAACATTTTTGGGTATGATGACATGTGGCTTGCAAACACAAAACATAAGAGTTTGTACAACAGGAGAAACTTTTAAAATGTTCTAAAAGTATCTGAACGCATCGATCTTTAGCTTATCTTTGCTTACTATAAAGCTATTCCATAAAACAAGTAGCAATGCTGACATGCAGATGCTGGTGTAGCTTTTAATACACAAGACACTGAGAACTTGACAACAGTAAACATTCATGACTTTGCTTTTGAAAAATAGCTGTCTAAATACAGTCAGTGATTGGTCACATGTAATATTCTGTAGCAAGGAACACTGTGTAAATTCACCTTATGTCTTCATGAGAAAGTAGCACAGGCTTATAGGAACCAGGGAGATACATTTCCTACTTTGAAAGCACAGAGACACTTTGAAGTTTTTGCCAGCAAGTGATCAGTGCCTTGATGACTCGGATTAACCTCATCCTTTTTCTCTTCTTTCCTCGTATTTTCTGGACAGCTGAACAAGAGGCATTCTTTCCCTGAAAAACATGGAAAAAGAAAATACCACAAGAGCTGTTTGGCTTGTTTTCTCACTGTGTGGTGCTGGTGGTGGTGGTACTGGGGGCTCAGTAGAGCACATTAAAGTAATCTTACCAAATACTGGGGACTGCAGTTTTGCACAATTAGCTGCTCCATGCTTTCAACTGGCTTCTCCAGGTCAGATTGCTTTTTGCCACTTCTCTGACACCGCATCTGCTGTGTCATACCATAGATGGAAACCAGGATGCGACGTGCCTGCCATGAGATAACAGCCCAAACGTGTAGAAAATTAAAAAGGTGAAATAGCCCATCTAGCATGTCAGTCAAAGGTTGAAAACTTCTTCTGTATTTACCCAAACTTAAATGTACAACATGTGCCACGCAGGTTCTTATTTTTACCCTGTCCATGGTGCTGAAAGTGCATATAATGTAGTGCCACTTACCTTTCCTGAGGGACAAGGGTCTCTCTCTTTAAATTTATTTGCTGAAACAGTCAGATTCTGCAAAAGAAACAGCCCAGTGTTAAGTTATTTAAGACATTTATTTGGCTTGTGATCCAAAAGAGAGAGGGGGAAAAGAACTTTACTTGAAGAGCAAACACTGGAGGGCAGCCTAGCACATGTTATTAACTCAGTTTCCACAAGCTTTATGACAGCTGCAACTGATTCCAGTGAACTAGCATTTAATAGTAGTTTAGTTAGTGGGGATGTCTTAAAACACAATCATTTTTAAAAATCTACCACAGTTAATTAATCCCGCAGTTATGATAAACTTTGTTATCATACCAGATTCTGTAGTTCAACGGAGATGACTTCTCTGTAGGAGCCCAGTATTTCTTTATAGTTACATCTACTTTTCCCACAGGAGTAGGCCAACAAGACAGCCACCAGGACACTACGGAGCAGAGTTCCAGTCAGACACTATGAAAAGAGAGCAGTGTTACAACTCTTCACACGCAACCACGGAAAACAGGCCATGAATCATCGCTCAATTTGGCTCCCACTGAGGCGCACAGTGCGTTAAAAACATCTGTCAGTTTGCAGCTGTTTGCGCCACCTGACATCTCGACCAAAGTCGAAATAGCCACAATAATATACGTCGGTGTGCACGCTTCATCATCAGCAGCTCATTTGCTGCGTAAGTACGCACCAGATGTTCAAACTGCGCTTACCATTTATCATGTTTTTCTGCGGGATCTTCAGACGAGCAAACCCATCTCTAGTCGTGACCGTCTTCGCTCATGGTGAGCTCCAAACTTTCACTTTTTTTTTCTTTGGCTCCCCTTCAGTACTTTTGCACTACCTGTGGCGGAGACGTTAATACGGCGACGGGTAGACTTCCGATGTGGCTTTCCGTGGCTTCCAACATTACCAAACTGACTGCTGCTCCTATTTCCTTCCCCGTCATGGATTGCTGACGCCGGGCTTAGGATTTCACCAAACTCCAGTCCGATCAAGTCAAGGACAACTTCTGCAATCAATCATTTGCCTCCATCCTTTCGGTTTCGTTGGAAAGACACGACGCAGCATTTATCCAAAGCGCCGATTTAAACTTTCTAAAAGCTTGTTGTGATAGCAAAAAAAAAAAAAAAAAGTCAGCCTACAACGTAAAAAACTGGAATTAAATACCAGAGAGAGCAGTCAAACTATGACCCTGCATGGGAACTGCTCGGGAGGATGAATGTCACTCTTGGAGTGAAAGTGTGGGAAATCACATCTCACAAACAAAGTGTGCAGTCAGAGTTTGAGTTGACATTTAACTTACAGCACAAGAAAAAAAAAGTCTTAGAAACCAACTTGTTTGGGAGAAACAGTGAATTTTGCAATAAACTTTATTTATAAACTGCAAAGTATTTTTATTGAAAAGATGCCTGACTACATAACATAATGATATTCCTTTAAACACATTTCAGAAAAGATATAATTCCACAAAAATGTAAAGTTTTTAACAAACACAAAAGATAGTTCATGGCTACATAACATATCATGATATAATCCTTGAGAAAGAGTTTATATACACTGTCATGTGTTTGTAAACAGATATAGCCAAATCTGGAGAAGACATAAAACATATAATTCCACAAAAATGTAAAGTTTTTAACAAACACAGCTACAGATAAAAACACCTTAATGTGTTCAGTTCAAACATTCTGTAAATGTGAAAACGCCCTTTTTAGATAGTTCTTGTATAAAATGCCTGAAATATGCATTTATTTCACAATTGAAACAACCACATAGACTGAACTCTAGACTGATTCTAGACAAATCAAAACAATAAAGCATAATTTTTGATTTAATAGTACATTTTTACCACCTTCAATGCGACATATGAATATAATTAGTTAACAGAATTCTCATGTGTGCCAAATCCAGCTGACAGAGTGCTGCTTTGCTGTGAGATGACTTAACTTCTCTTGAAATGGCTGGTCACAGGCAGCTAAAGAATGATGAACAGATCAAGCAGCATGAAAGCAAAATAAGTGCTTGTCAACACACCAGAGAATATGTTTTCTCATTTAAAGATTTCACAAAAACAAATTCAATTGTGACAGAGTGAATATGGACGTTAAGTACATACTCTCAGCTTGAGTTAAACAAAAATATTGCATAAACTGTTGAAAAATCACAACCATCTTTCACAGTCACTTATTTTCAGCAGCTAGAATGTCACTTAATAAATTAACGTGGAATGAGTTTCCTACTTTGTGGTGTTTAGCCCAACATTTAAGTTTTTCATGACTCTTTCTGCCTTGTGTCATCACAACACTAGTGACTAGTGAAACTGGAAAGCATGCGTGTCTGTGCATCATACTGTCTACAGTCCATTTTTTTTTATTAGATGCTGTATGCTTGAGTTATGAGCCAATGGATGGCTGTGCCAATCTTTTTTTGTCCTGTCATTCCAGTAAAGGTTGATGTCAGTTTTATTTGTTTAAAGAATGGTGTTTCCAAACTGCTCTGGCAAAGTCTAATCTTTCCTTTTACTTTCAGGTATGGTTTGAACCTTGTAGTTAACCCTCTGTATCCTTATAATTAGAGCCCGACTGACTTAGCTGTATGCCAGTCTACTGGTATCTGCATTTGTAACAGCTCATAAATGACAGAGAAGAGAGAAACGCCCTTCAACCATGTTGTGGGTGTTGGTATTGCATAGGTCGTCCACCAGAGGGCACTCTGCAACTTCCCTATTCGCAACTGACCAAACGCAACAACCAGCTGATCCGTGCAGCTTCGGGCAGGGGATAAAAAAAGTACACGTAACAAATGTTTATGTTTTATTTTATGTCTTCTTAAAAAAAAAAAAAGATATCGACAAATATATCGCAATATCATATTTTTTAAAATAACCAAATATCAGTATCGTCCTAAATATCAGTCGGGCTCCATTTACAATGGAAAGGATCCCAGGATCATCCACCGGTGTTGTCATCCATGGAAATGTGGACTTTGTTATGTTGCAAAGTGCCTTGGTTTTGTTTTTTTCCTGTCTAAATGATTTGGTCTCTCTAATGCACTCGCTATCACGCTGAAGGAGCTGTGTTTTTTCTTGTTTTGCAGCTGATATTTGGTCTGTTACACTTGTACTTAAGAGCTCTTTTGATGGCATGTTGTGGTTCACAGCTGCTTTCCAAACATGTCACTTGGAAACATCTCACGACCTTTTACCGCATTAACTTGTGAAGAAAAAAAAATAGAAGCAGCTCACAAAACAAAGTAATAAATAAAACTGTAACACTGTAAAAACATTGGACCAGCTCTAACTCATCAGTGGTATTGGAGACCCCTTGAATTAAAGTTTATAAGTCTGTCCTTTAAGTCCATATTGATTATATAACTGTAGCTTTTGTTACATTTTTAGTAACAAAAAACTGCCATTTTCCTACTTGTACACACAGCTGAATGTTACCGGTAATGTTTTAATTATTCCAACTCCACAAAGCTATTATAGCCTGCCCTGTTTATCTTTTGTTGCCCTTCTTCTGCCTAACAAGCAGAATACCAACACTGACCAATGGGAGTGCAGACAGTAATATCTGATCAACATCGGTAAGGTTAGTCAGGTTGTTAGCTGAACTAGGCGGACAAATAAACCTTTGGAAGAATTCTGTGGTAATGCATATTAAAATTTAGATTATGCTGAATGATCCAACACGGCAGAACTATAAAATAACAGCAGGGATTAACAGTAAAGAAGATGGGAGACACTCTGCATAACTCTAAACCAAAGAGAAGAGAACGGCAGACTTACTATGACATAATCATTTATTTCATAAACCTGAAAGTAACCTTTTATACTCAGTAATGTGCTAAAAAGGTGGATTTAGGAATGAATGAATCACTAGAATGGGTGTTTTTCTCTTTAATTATTCAATGCACATGCGACAGCTGCTTACTAGATGATTCATCGGCTGCATCTTCACAGCAGAGTTGCAAAGGGAAAACAATGTATTATTTGCCAGAAGGCGTGTGGGACCTGAAGCTAAAAAAATTCAATGTTTTAACAAAACAAAACAAAACACACCACCTCTGATCATCAACATCAAGCAGAGCATGACTCTGGAGGTTTAAATAATAACAGAAAAATGCTGTGAAATCCGAGAGGACACCTAAGAGTACTGTTCTAGCACTTTTAGGAGAGGATAAGACAAGGATTTTAACAAAGAAGCCAAATCACAACAATAGCTGAGGCCACACCTTGAAACCCCATACACACAGACAGATCAAAAAGGTATCCACAAAAATCTCACATCGCAGCCAAAGATCTCCTTACTGCATATCAGGATGAAGAGGGTAACCATCAGTCACTTTTTTTTTTTTTTTTTTTTTTTAAAACATCCACAGATTTCGTCATTTTGACGTCAAATCATTACTTTCTCCTGACACATACAACAACAAAAAAATGTAAGGGCGTGCGTAAATACTTTAAATCTGCCAGAGATGGGCAAGTCCTGGTACAGAATAAGCATGTCAATATTTGTTCACTTCTATACTGGTGACTGCCAGAGTCCTCCAGGTGTTTTCAGTCCAAATTTCCCCACTCTCAGAATGTGTTCTTGATCTTGCTGGCTACCTGTGCTAAGATCTCTCCTGTCTTCTTCTGCCAGTTTAGTACATGTTTGGACTCGGCACACCACAGCTCTCCATGACGGGGCTCTGCATTCTCACAGCGTTTTCGCACCTCTTCCTGCTGCTCCTGAAGCATACAGAGCAGAAATGTTATACAATCACAGCACAACACATGGACCGGCCACACAAACAAGTAAGTGACTACCAGCTTTGTGAAGAAAGAAAAAAAAAAGCAAGAATGCATACCATAAATCATGGAGCTGGGAAAACTAATTACATGTTTATCATGTATGATTTAACATGTTTTACAGCACATTTTAACAACTGAACATAAATCTGTACAATAACACTAAGTAATAACAAACAATTGATTCACAACCAACGCCTGGAGTAAAACTGCACTAATGCAATCAGTACCGAGGAAAACTCACACAGGTACATGAAGAACTAGAAAACTCCACACAGAAAGCCCCCAGCCAGGCAGCAGGTTTGAATCAAACTTCAAATGATTTAATCAACTTATTAATGGATGAACAAAATAGCACAAGTCTAGACACCAGACTCTTACCTCTGTGCCATGTTGCAGCTCAAACTTGTAGAAGAAAGCCCAAGCATCCCCCAGATCCGGCTCAATCTTTACGGTCCTGAGGAACCACTCTCTAGCTTTGGTGATCTTACGCTCACTCCAGAACAACCTGACATATGCAGAACATCTCAGAATGTTAAGAGTTTCATACAGAAAGGTCTGCTGAATATAAAACACCAACAAAATACACCTTTTTATATTGTAGGTTATCACAAAAAGTAATAGCTATTACTAAAGGGAGTGAAAAGTTCAAGTCATACTTGGCTACAGCGAGCAAGACGTGTGGATCATGTTCGCACTTCTTCAAAGCATCCACACTCTTCGTCTTCCTCTGGGGCCTGGCCTCCAAAAACACTGCCTCAGCCCACAGGGTACCTTTGAAGGAAGAAAATAAAAGGGGATCGAAATTTGTACATTAAAGTCCAATAGTGCCAGTGCAATGAACGAACGTGAAGTCTGCATAAACGTGAAGGGCACAGAGGAAACCAAACCATCTAAAGCAGGGATCATAAACTTAAGGCCCAGGGGCCAGATTCGGCCCGCCAAGACTCCAATCTGGCACAGCCTACTTCAAATCAAACTAGGTTGTGCGTGGCCAAAGTGTTAAAATTATCCATAGACATCTTAGCATATAACCAATATACTGTTTATAGTCTTGGTCCCTTATAAAAAATAAAACTCATTCAACTAATACAGGTTCAGAAAAACAAAGGCTTTTCCATCTATAGCAGCATTTTATACACACCTGAATTTGGGCATTCCTGCAGGGCTTTGGCCATCAGCGTGTTGGCAATGTTCTTCAGTCCAGCCCTGTACTCCAATCTGACTGACTCCAGCCTGATTAATAAGATCACATGTACTTTTAGATGCCTTTATTTCAGATTTTATGACAACAAATGGTGTTAGTGTTATATATATTCTTGATTCGCCAGTAATGCCAGTTTCAGTTGATGTGCTTTTGCAAAAGCAAATTAAGCCTGCTTCTCGTTTGGAGGCACAAATATAATGTTTTCCAGCTGTAACTTTTTACAAGTTTTCATGGATAGGAGAGAAAAAAAACATGCATATGCTAAAATACACTGCTGTGCAGGTGACCTTTTCCAAACTAAAACTCTTCCTAGTTCCTTGTTGTCGTGTATTTTCTTACCACAGCTCAGCGGTCTGGGGATTCTTGAGCCGTGCCTTCTCGAGGATTGCTCTGGCTCTGGTCAGCTGTCCCACTCTCTCTTCCAAATGTGACAGCAACAACCACAGTGGCACAGAGTGGGGACACTTCTTTAACTGTACCAATGAGAAAAAAAATCCTTAACCCTTACTCTGGTAGTTAATGATACTCATTTTCATCAAAAAATAAAACACTTCCTTCCTTTGCATTTGTGGTCAATCCAATACTAAAACAAACCCATGCCCCAAATAACCCCATCCTCACCCCTTGGTTATAGGCCTCTCTAGCTTTATCCATATTTTCACACTGCTCCTCGATTTGGCCTCGCATCATCCAAAGCTTAGGGAAGTCCTCGTAGTGCTTCAGGGCCTCAGTGCACAACTCCTGGGCAGCTTCTATGTTTCCCAACACCCACTCCAATTTTACTGACTTCATAAACACCTGTAGAGATTACAAATATAAATGAGACCTCCATCCATCCATCCATCCATCCATCCATCCATCCTCATCCGCTTTATCCAAGTCGGGTCGCGGGGCAGCAGCCTAAGCAGAGAAGCCCAGACCTCCCTCTCCCCAGCCACCTCCTCCAGCTCATCGGGAACACCAATGCGTTCCCAGGCCAGCCGAGAGATATAATCTCTCCAGCGCGTCCTGGGTCTGCCCTGGGGGCTCCCGGTGGGACATGCCCGAACACCTCACCCAGGAGGCGCCCAGGGGCATCCTTGTCAGATGCCCGAACCACCTCAACTGGCTCCTTTCGATGTGGAGGAGCAGCTCTACTCTGAGCCCCTCCGGATGGCCGAACTTCTCACCCTATCTCTAAGGGAGAGGCCAGCCACCCTTCGGAGGAAGCTCATTTCTGCCGCTTGTATCCGCGATCTCGTTCTTTCGGTCACTACCCACAGCTCGTGGCCATAGGTGAAGGTCGGGACGAGATCGACCGGTAAATTGAGAGCTTCGCTTTTACACTCAGCTCCCTCTTCACCACGACGGACCGGTGCAGCGTCCGCATCACTGCAGCCGCAGCACCAATCCGCCTGTCGATCTCCGCCCCTTCTCCCATCACTCGCGAACAAGACCCCGAGATACTTAAACTCCTCCACTTGGGGCAGGAACTCATCCCCGACCCGGAGTGGGCACTCCACCCTTTTCCGGCTGAGAACCATGGCCTCAGATTTGGAGGTGCTGATCCTCATTCCCGCTGCTTCACACTCGGCTGCGAACTCCAGTAGTGAGCTGGAGGCCTTCACCGATGAAGCCAACAGAACCACATCATCCATAAAAAGCAGAGATGAGATTCTGAGGCCACCAAGTGAAAGCCCTCCGCCACTTGGCTGCTTTAGAAATCCTGTCCATAAAAATTATGAACAGAACCGGTGATAAAGGGCAGCCCTGGCGGAGCCCATCACCCACCGGAAACGAGTCCGACTTATTGCCGGCAATGCGAACCAAACTCTTACAACGGTTGTATAGGGATCGAATGGCTCGTAGCAATGGGCCAGACACCCCATACTCCCGCAACACCTCCCACAGGACACCCGAGGGACACGGTCGAATGCCTTCTCCAAGTCCACAAAACACATGTAGACTGGTTGGGCAAACTCCCATGCACCCTCAAGTATCCTTGAGAGGATAAAGAGCTGGTCCAGTGTTCCGCGACCAGGACTAAAAACCGCATTGTTCCTCCTGTATCCGAGGTTCGACTAACGGACGAACTCTCCTTTCCAGCACCCTGGCATAGACTTTCCCAGGAGGCTGAGGAGTGTGATCCCCTGTAGTTGGAACACACCCTCCGGTCTCCCTTCTAAAGATGGGGACCACCACCCCGGTCTGCCAATCCAGGGTACTGCCCCTGATCTCCACGCAACATTGTAGAGGCGTGTCAACCAGGACAGCCCTACAACGTCCAGAGCCTTCAGGAACTCGGGCGGACCTCATCAACACCAGGGGCTCTGCCACCGAGGAGTTGTTTAACTGCCTCAGTGACCTCGACCCCAGAAATTGGCGGGTCATTCCCTCATCCCCAGACTCTGCTTCCTCCTCGGAAGACGTGTCAGTGGGATTAAGGAGGTCCTCGAAGTATTCCTATGAAATGAGACCTATGAAGTTTTAAATTTGCAAATGCATTGTAATACACCTGAAACAGAATAATGTAAAACAAGGAAAATGCTCATACTGCACCCCAGTACTTGCAAGTCTATACATCAGTTTTATCAAATGCCAACTTGCTTGGTTTTTGCCTAAATGCTTAAGTGGTTAACACTAAAACTTTGTGTTATCTGATAGGACAATCAGTACAGCAAACATTAAGGCAGATTCTCTTACTCACATCTGTCAGCATACAACAAAGATAAAGGGGAGTGTTGCCAGGTCACTTGACAGACAGAGTGGTGGTTTAAAAGCTTGGCTAACAACATCTGTCAGCCTATGTGGTACTGAACGTCATAATCTGTGGAAAACCTGCAAGCCTGAACCTGACAGTGTTCCCAGAAACAACCTCGAGGAAATTGCACCATTATGTAGAGAGCAGTGGTTTCAAAACAGAAAAATAAACTAACACTTAAATCACTCATCCAAAACGTGTCAGAGTTCAAATATTAATAACACTACTTGAAAAACACAATGTAGTACAGTTCAAAAAAGGCCAGACAAAGTGAAAGGACAGGATTGATTCAATGCAAAAGCAGTCAGACTCTGTGCAAGTGACGGGAGATAACCTGAAGAACTTGATTTCATCAATCTTCTTATGAAAATATTCAGTTTCCTTTAATAGCTTTTTAAGCAATTGTATAATTCAACCAAGTATTAAAAGCTCAAACAGAAGACCAAGTTTTAACTTTTATCCTTTTCTACGGAGTAACCTTCACAATAGTTCCCTACTCTCAAATTCACACAGATACACTTACCCTGGCTGTTGGTGCACTGCTGCGGGCCTTGGCTAGCAGTCGACGGGCTCTTTCATACTCATTATTCTCTGACTCCAGTTTGACAGCAGCAAGCCAGATCTCTTCACTGTTTGGGTTAGCCTAGGAAAACAGACAGAGGAGGACAGAGGGTGAGGAGAAGCAGAAGACACAGGATAACAGAGTCAGACATAGGTATACATAGATTACTCTAATATTTGACATGCTGTATCGACAAGTGAATGCTTTTTAATTACCTGGAAGGCCAGAGCAAGGATACTTCTGGCTGCTGGCACATCCTCAGCAAGCCACTTGGACTTGGCACCCATTAGCCACAATACCTCTGCTTTGGGGCAGTGAGCCACAGCCCTCTGAAGTAAAGCCTCCAAGGACTCTCTGAGAAATGAAATGTGCCATGGAAGAGTAATGGATGCGGCGGCGACGAAGCAGCAGGTCATAAAGCACAGGAGCAAAAAAGAATAAATAAGTATAGTGATGCAAAACAGCAACTGTCACCTTCTGACTGCTAATGTTTTCATTTGGAAATTAAAGCTTGTCACCTGGTGCCATGGTTCTTCTCAAAGTAGGCAGCTCTAAGCCAGACACTTTTTTTACTTGGGAATACTTGGAGAGCATGGGCATAGATGGCTCTGGCACACTCCAGTGCCCCATGGGCCACACACTGAGGCACAAACACACAACCACCTCATTGTTAATTTTAACTACAACAACAAGTATGTAAAAAACTTATTTTAAAAAACCCAAACTAATCTCTCTATACTTACACTCTCGGCATCCTCCATCCAGGTGTGTTTGCGGTCCTCCTCCTCAATTCCAATCCCTATGACAGCCCTTATCACGGCCTGGCAGGTAGCCACACTACCTGCTTTGTCACACTCCTCTGCGTCCTGCAGGGTATGAACAAGCATTTAGAAGGATAGACACTTTGGGAGAAGAAGAAGAAGGGTGCAAAAATTACTGGATGAACTGCTGGTATCAATTCTAAGCAAGTCATTCCAATGAAATGATAAAGTGATTAACACGAAAATAATTCTAATATTAATTAGAAAGAAATTTTAAAACTGACATCAGAACACCTGCAGATTTATAGATGATCAGTTTTGTGATCTCTGCACAGATAAATGAGGCATCAGAGAATTAAAGCTGACGGACATTTATAAGCAAATATTTGCAGTGACAAGAAAAAAATGCCACTAGCAAAAAACAAAACAACTATGCAAAAGAGGAATTTCAGTTAAAGCCAATGATTGCAAAGCAGCTGTGAACTGCACTAAGCAAAACATTAGACACAGTGCTGTGTTGTTTTGCATCCAGATGAAACATTACTGGCATCTCTTTGAAGATCTTGTGTGAATTGTTTGCTGTTCTCACAAGCCATTCATTTAACATGTTCCACACTTGGCAAGTGGATTGCTGGGGACCCAAGGAAGTGCAGGGTTGACTTCAAAGTCGTTTGGATAAGTGTTCTGCATATTTTGGCTAAAAGCTGTTTTCTCTTCACAACAGTGAGACAGGTAATGTGTAAACAGGCAATTCTCTGGAGTCTTTAGGGGACTCTAGTAGTGTAAATGTAAAATAAATCAGTAGTTTGTCTTTGTAAGGTTTTAATTTGCTTTTGCAGACTTGCAAACTTAACTCCACAGCAAAGTCTCTAAAAGAGTACGTCCAACAACAACCAATGAACAATTCGCAAAAGAAAGTTCGTATGAAATCTCCAGAAAGAGATCCTCGCTTCAAGCTTAAGTGCAGCAGGCAGTTCAGCGTGAATCTTTGGGCCTTTTCAGAAACAAGATACATCACACTGTTGGCTTCCTCACTTAGATAAAGTGATTCCCTCATTCAGGCATGACTCACTTTTGTGTTAGTGTTTTTTGTGTGTTGTAGTGATCTTACTGTTGCCATCTTGGTTAAAAAATGGGATGTGACAAAGACGAATGGGCTTGCCTGTGAAACGGCTTGCTTATTGGCTGTTGCCTGGTCAGTCACAAGTTGTTAGCCAATGAGCATATCCTGCTTTTCTTTTTGCTTTTTTTTTTTCATGAGCAAGACTTAGGAAACATACTCAATTTTTTTCCTTCAGTAAGTCCTGAAATGAGTGACTGATCCCATTAAATCACGTTGAAAATTTAAATTCTAAAGCCATTTGTTTCCATTTTTAAAATGTGACTTTTTGAGTCCTCAGCTATCACCGTCTGTTGGCCTTCAAATCGAATGCAGGTTTAAAGCACATCACAGTTCAAAGTGGAAGCCACTCATTTATGAATAAAAATAACAAGCAATTTGGTCTCTCTTTATCTTCTCAATCATTTCAGAGAAAACAGAAAGCCCCAGAAACAAACCTGTATCCACTGTTCTCTGTTGATCTCCACACCATTGGCACGCAGAGAAGTGATGGCTCGGTCAATGATCTTGTCGACCATCTGAGTGTTCCCATTGGCCTCCTCCAGCTTCGCAGCAGTGATCCAGATGTGGCGATCGGTGGGGATATTCTCTCGAGCTTTGTTCAGGACACGACGAGCGTTCTCATATGTCTCTAACCGGGCCAGTGCCAGCCAGAGCTGGAGAGGACAGAGAGTTAGTTATAAAGTTCATTGCATATGTTCATATATTGTGCTGCACTCTGAGACATTCAGTCCAATTTCCAAATGTTCATGTTGGTGAAGTACCTCCACACTTGTAGGGCAACACTCCACAGCTCTGCTAAGCATGATCCTGGCATCCTCTGGTTCCTCCAGTTCAACAGCTGTCTTCCACAGTCGAACTGACTTGGATACATTTTCCAGCGCTATGACAGGGAACAGTTAAATAAGTACTAAGTCATTTTGCTGATGCTTCTTATTTTGAATAACTTCAATGCAAGAACTCATAAAAACAAGAAAATAAAAACTATTTAACAAAGATCCTATAGAGCTCAGAGAACACACAAGCACAGACAACAAAAATTAACACTAAATAACATATTATCTGTAATAGCAACAGTGTCAGCTGGGATGGGAGTGTGCTTTGTATGTAACTGAGAAAAGTAGAGCAGAGGCAACTGAACATGTAGAGGCGGAGTAAGCTCTTCCTCAGAGGAAACGCTGATCCATCTCTGTCAGTGGGGTATGCTGCTGGGAAGTGTTAATAAGCGTTTGTGTGTGTGCATGCATGCGTAAGTTAGAGCATTGACACCATGGTTAAATAAGGTGTCTCGCCTTGACAAGAAGCCAGAAACACAGCTGCCAAATGTAACTGTGATAAAATCTTTTGTTGCAACCTTATGAGTAAAGAAAGTGAGCAGATCTGTGTGGGTGATTTTATAAGAAGATAAACAGATTGAGACTGGTCTTGAGTTTTGGCCCTGCAGAAATTAAGTTTCTTTCTTTTGGCAGAAATGGTTCATTCTGATATGCATTGCTGGGAAGGCGCATGAACCTCGGCTCATATCATAACAGGAAGATGAATTTCTGGTAATCTGTGAATAAATAAACACAAGCACACAAAAAGCTTTTTGTTAAATATTGGAGGGGATAAACGACAACCTTACCCTTTCTGAGGACTCGTTTCTTAGCCCTGACGTCTGTCTCCAGCTCTGCAGCTCTGATATAGATGCGCACAGACTGTGGAAGGTGACGGACAGCCTGGGCTACCACGGCTTTAGCTGTGTCACCAGGCTGGAGCCTGGCAGCCTCCAGCCACACATCCTCACTCTAATCCAAAGGGAAAATACTTATTTAAACAGGAAAGCACAAACCATTGTCCCCATTTGCAACTTATTCAAGAAGTAATGTTACGTCTTAAATTTAAGCAGCTGTTACATTATAATACTAGCGATATATTAATGCCATATTCTAAGAAATGCAAATTTAGAGATTATAGGGTTAATTTGAGCAAAATATCCAGAAAACATCAGCATCCTTATGTTCTTTGTCATTTAATAGTTTTATTTTACTGTTTAACCTCCTTTACCTTCGGACACATCTCTGTGCCTTTCATGATCAGGTTTCTGGCCACCTGCAACTTCCCAGTCACCTCCTCCAGCCTGGCAGAAGCAATCCAGGCAGGTGGGTGATGGGGATTTGTTTCCCTCACTGATTTCAGCAGCAGACGAGCCTTCTTGATGTCACTGAACAAGCAGAGCCACAAATAAGCGATTTAACACATATACACACAGCAACTTCTTTTACACAAATATAGCAATCTGATGCCGTCAGTGTCTCTCTACCTGATGTCTCCTCCATAAGTGGGGATCATAGAGTTAAGATCTGTCAAGTAACCCTTGGGATCCACTACTGTTTGTCCACTCACTGAGTCAGACACCTGAATACAGAAAACATGCAGACACAGGATAGAGAATAGTTAAGTTGTTTCTATCAGCATAATGGCAGCAGCATGAATCCTAGAAGAAAGTAAAAGTGAAAGTTGCGCAAGGTAATGCATCATTTACCTGACTGAGCCTCATATCCATGAGTGTGTTTCTGGCCTGACCAATTTTCCTCATATCCAGTTCTCCGGTCCCTGGTGTCATCAGACCAGGTGTCATGCTTCCTGGATAAGGTGTGTTCAGACCTCCCAGCTAGTAGAGATAGGAAACAATGTCAACAGAGAGCAGCAACACAGTCTGTGAGAAGTCTGTCATGGCACGTTTAAACAGCTCTTGAAACAAAAGCCCGAATCATGTAACACTTTTCTAACCAATGCAAAATGACACAAATTACTTCAATCTTTTAATTTAAAGTCAAGCAATGGCTTTTTCTCTGTTGAGAGGCTATACCTCTTAAACAACTGTCAACTTTTTAAATCAGCTGGCCGTGTCTCCATTTTCAATTCATGGACGTCTACCTGCATGCACAGGTCAATCAAGTGTCCCTTTCAAATGTATTTTAAATGCCAACAAAGTTCATGTGACCAATTACTGTAGCAACATGTGTCCAGTCTGTAAAACAGACAAAAACTGAGCAAACTGCTGTAACTGGAGAGTAACTTTTGTTTTTTTCCAAGGAGATATCCTGACTCCTGCTGGGCCATAGTGAAACTACACCCTGAAGTTTAGTGAAGTGCACTTGGAAGTAAATATGAGTTACAAAAATTATTTCCATTTGTATACACATTATACTGACCCCTTGCAATGGGTCAACAGAGGTGTGGTTCTCTCCACTCTGCAAATGTTTGGAGAAGAAGCTGTCGGGGACAGGGGTGAGCTTCTCATAGCGGGGATTCCTCTGGCGCTTGTTTCTGGCATCTCCCACTTCAGGAATGCTCAGCCATTCCTCCTCTGACACCTCTGCAAGCTTCCTCTGTAGAGAAATGGTAAAAAAAAAGATGTTGGAGAAAAGAATGGGATGTGAGCATTGCTTTTATTTACGATTGTTTGATAATACCTGAGTAACTAACCTAAATGTGATTTACTGCACAGAATCTGCAAATATCTGTACTGATTAAAATAGCACCTCTAGTTTAATCAGTATTTTATTTCCTCAGTAAAACAAAAAGAAAAGGTAACACTGTTTCAGAGACAAACTTGCAAGGCACTTTTCACTACTAGGCTATATATCGATTTTTAAAAAAATATCGATACATAAAAGTCTTAGATATAAGATGTGACAATATCCTTTATATCGATATAGTCTATGTTACGTTATAATTATAGTTACGTAGAGAACACCAAGTTTGCCTCTAAAAGGGTGAACTTTTGTCTTTACGCAACGTTAATCGCACATCGCCTCCTTCACTGAAGGTACAACTGCCCCTCCTCCCCGTTTTTCACCTGCAGAAAATGGCAAGATGGACACAGCAAATCTCCGTTTGAGTTGAAGGCCATCAGCTACGCATGGAGGAACATGGAAACGAGCGCCAACGTGTTAACGAGCTAACCATCGCTAACGCCATGGAGGAAGCTGGAAAAATCCTTTCTTTTTCTCAAAAGTTGACAGCTGAGTTTTTGTATGAATTCTGAGGTTGTGCTTGATGACCGGAACTGATTTTATGTGATACATCGAGCAGCAATCTGTCAATAAATGTTTTACGGTCACTTTGGTAAGCTAAAAGCAGTTACGGCTACCGAGGAGCCTAAAATGATGAACAGTGTTGCCAACTCCTCAGTAAGGAAAATCGCTATTGGTTGTCCTGAAAAAGTCGCCATTTTTCGCTAAATCCGACCATCACCTAATTTGCATAATTGGTCCAGCTAATATAATGAAAAGCTGGCCATGTTGTTGGAGAGAGAAATAACATCGTGGAAGAGACACACATCCAGTGAGCCACATCCTAAATGCATTTAGAGTTTATTTAGAACTACAAATTAAGTTTCTTTTAGCAATTATTGTTTTTTTTAATGTCACAATTCCAACCCTGCTCCTTTATGTTGTGCTTGGCCGCCAAAAGTGATCCGAAACTAGGCACTCTGGTGATTTTTAAGAGAAAGACTGTGTTTATAAGAAGTTTCCAGCAAACCTCATGATTAAGGCAAAAACAGCATGGATGGATGAGGAAAGAGAAAAAGAAGAGGTGACTGTGTTACAGCACCCGCATCACCATCGTTGTTGATCTAAAAGCTATGCGTGCCCATCTCACAGCCGATGTGAAAAGCGACTTTTGAAGCAAATGAACTGTTGCTGTCATTCCGGAGGCCTCTGAAAACTCCAACCGCTGGAAATATAGTGTGAAAAGTCGCTAAGTTGCGGCGGCGTGGGGCGATACGATGACCCGATGGAACCACAGTATCACCTAAGAGTGGAAGGCAGCGACCATAAATGGCACCTGTTCAGAGACGAATGGATTGTAGATGCTTCAAACTCCATGGCTGCTGGCACTGTTGTTCGAGTTGGGAACAAAGCAGCATCAGTTTACTTTTGACTGCACAATTGTGTGCTCTTTGTTAGTGCAAGAAAGTGAACATGGTTTTTGATATTTATAGAGCACCATTATTTAATAAATGTTCATAATTTAGACACAGTAGTTTTTTGATGGACATCTATGATGGGTGTTGATAAAAGTGCCTGTGTGACATCTGGGACACAAATTTGAGTACCAAACTCAGTTTTGTTCTTACTTTATGGCTTTAAAAAATATCGAGATATATATCTTATATCGCCATCCAGCTAAAAATATGAGATATGAATTTTAATCGCACATATCTGAGCTCTACTTGCAAGGCACTTTTCACTACTAGGCTATGACTAAGCTTATCTCACAGAAAGATCTTAGCCCGGGAATTCATTGCTTAAAAATCATGAATTTAGAGACTATAACCGATCCTGCATGTGGCTATCTCATTGTACAATTCTTCCATTTAAAGCACAGTGTATGCTGTAATACCTGCACACGCTTACTATTTGCACATCCTCTACAGAGAAAACAAAAAAGCACAGACAAGAGGGGCACCACAATGTCAACCGTATACATTTCTTTTGTGTAATATACTGGGATATTTATAATTAAAGCTATTTTTGTATATTAAAGCTATTTTATTATATTGCATAACTTTGCAGTATATTGACATATTTAATTTATTTTAGTTAGCTGCTGTTCTTACAGTCTTGGAGAAACTGATCACATAATTTCCTCAGGGATTAAAAAAAGCCTTCTGATTCTGATTTAACCAAAGAATTGCATTGAATAATATTAATCCTTTTCTTCTGTAAATATGATAATAAAGCTAATAAAACCAAAATGCATTTAACATGCTTTTAGTGCACAAAGAAGACAACATTAGTTTTCTCCATAAATGATGCAGAAGAGAGGTTTGGAATATTAGCGTCAATTACCTTTAAATCTGAGAACTGCTGCTGAATTTTTGGTCGCTCCATACGGTATTTCTCAATTTCCTCCTTTTCTCTCAGCTCCCTAAAATACAACAACAACCATGAACAAAAGACTCCTGCAATATCAAATCCATATTATATTTGAAAACAAATACACTGTGCATTGATAAAAATTAAACACAAGACTCTTCTTTTTTGTAACCTTCTTTCTTTGCGTCTTTCATCCATCCTCTTGTCCAGCGCTGCATATATAGCATCGGCTTCCTCATCATCTTTCTCATAGGGCCCACTTGAGAACAAGCTACCTGCATAACCATTAAACTACAAGAGAAACAACAAAGTATGACAAGATTATCAAATTAACTGCTCATAATAAAAGAAATCGGCTTTAAAATTGTGACTTGATCATTTAAACTCTCAGAAAAAAACACCTTTATCTACAACAAATCAGATACCTCATCATAGTTGGTGTCATTCAGATCTTCATCATCATCATCCTGGTTCTTTTTCATTTGGTCCCCGACCGTCCTCTTTCCAGGGGGTGCATGCCGGTCATCCACTGGATCATTAGCATCACGAGCAGGACCGATATCAGATCGGGTGGTGAAACCAGTGGCACTGGAGGGAAAAGCATTAATTTAAATGTGACATAAATAAACACAGCCTGGCCAAAATTATACCGCGAGATCTTTACTCTTCTCTATAACACAGTGACATACGTTTCCATGCTTATAACACTACTTTGATCACTATGACTTTTTAACTTAAATTTTGCTCGCTTGTCTAAAACAGATTACATATTAGATGACTATGGATTTAGAAAGAGCATATATTGACATTTAACTCTATTTGAATTAAATTTCAATTTAATAGTTCACGTTTAGTAAAGCAATTACATCATAAAACCACTAAACTATTGAAAAACTTCATAGTCTGGCGTACTTGCCATGGTAAGTGAAACGATATGCACTTTATTCACGTATAAATTATATATATATATTAACCAATTACTGTATGTATTGTAAACTACCTTGTACTTAAATTTTACTAATTATTAACGTGGGTTAGTACGACTGAAAAAAAACGGGTCAATCTGGCTAGCAACATGTAGCTTTAAGTTAGCTCACCCTCTGCCGAGACCGGGAACGTAACCCAGCGGAGCAGGCATCCCTAGAAACGGCTTTTTCTTTTTCCCCATGAGCGGAGAGGCGAGGGGCATTATCGGGGGCCCACCACTAGCCCCCGCCGCCCCGGTGCCTCCCGCAGAAGTTTTGGAGACAATTTTAGGCGCTTGTTTTGCACCAGTGCTAGCCATCGTTGCTCACACGACGAGACGATGCAGAGCCGGATAAACAACAGTCGAACTTCCGCTCCGAGGAAAAAAAAAGGCCTAAGGTCTAGAAATGCCTGGCAGCGCCCCCACAGGACTGGCGGGTTATTAATTATTATTATTACTATTTTTATTTTACAATGTATTCAATACTATTTTAGTTTAGTTATAGCAAAACTGTTATACATTAACTATTCGGTTAATATTTATTGGTTTGGATTTGGTTTGAATGCAACTTGCTGTGAGACTATGAGGATGAATTTATTTCTTTACTTATGTTTTCAGCAGATTGAAATTTGCACAGAAGTCACAAGAGGGCACCACATCCTGAAAAATAATGCCGCTATGGAAACTCATTGAACTCAAGGGCCCGACTGTTGATACACAGCAAGAAGGTCGTGGGTTCAAATTCAGTCTGGAGCTTTTCTCTGAGGAGTTTGCATGCTCTCCCTGCGTCTCTGTGCCTTCCTCCAACAGTGCAAAGACAAGCCTGTTTGAATAAGTGGATGGATGGATGGTGTTGCATAAACTATCATCTGACATGTGAAAACCCCAAAAAGCTACATATTTTTTTATTCTGAGATATTTGTACTTCATTCTACTTAACCCTAATGGTACAAACATCCTGGCAGTTCCTTATAATCAAATACCGAAATAAACTTCTCACATTATTTCATTCATTTATTTTATGGTTTTGTTTTCCCATGACAATGTGTCATAAATGGACCACCTGAACCTGACCACCTGATGGGACACATGGCACAGAAACACCCTAACTGAAACACACAGTGGCAAAATAGCAGTAATGGCATTTTCAAAATGGAACACTTACATGCATACACTAACTTAGACATGTGTTAGCATATTAAAGTCCCAACCTATTTACCATTATGAGTGAAAAAATATCCATTATCCTCTATATAATGTGGATATTCAAACTTGAGACAGGAAACTGTAATAGTGGTAATTACATATTAACATGACATTTCTGGGTTTCCTCCCATAAGATGAAATTAGTCTATAGGCTACAACACTGCGCTTCAATCACATTTAACTTCACTGATGCACAGTCTGAGCCTCGGCTTAGGCTTTTACATTTTTCTTCATTTACATCGCCTGAAGGGCAGACATTATATTACTCCCGGGAGAAGATGTTATGATGAAAATGGACTGTCAGGCACATTAGCCGATATATAGCTCACGCAGGACTAATTTAAACATGGAGCGTAACTCAAGCCTTTATTTCACCCAGCTATTGTATGGCCTATTTTACTTTTCCCTGATTATTTCAATGATCGTTTGATTTCAACCGGAGGATTTTTATAGTCACACATAGAAATCAGAATTATGTCAAGCCTGAATTGACAGCCTGATCCAAGAAAACACCACATGTAGTAGTCTCAAGATTAATACTTCAGTCTCATTAATGATAAATTGTCTTTGATTCATTATTCTCTGCTGCATGAGTAATGGTCACTATACTTAAATGAATAGAAAAGGTGTCTCCAATAATCTGACTTATATATTGGTAACAAAAGTGTGTTTCCATAAGCATAAAGCACCCAGCAGGAATCCACAAACCTCCACCTCACATGCAGACACAAACACATTCAAATCTGCAATTGTGATGGCAGTGGAAGCAGAAGATAGCGGATATCTGCTCCGGGGCTGGGAAGACTGACTGAGCAACGGCGGTCTCGCCAGAGATCATGCTATCATCATTTCCTTTGATGTGCAGCCATAAAACATTTGGCAATGCTTCCTGTAAATGCAGCTGTGAGTTGGAAGCTGTGTCTTGCATTAATAAAGTTTTAAAAAAAATGACAAAAAAAACATTTTTTTCCTACTTTACCTGCATCATAGACAACTTGGCATCATGACACAGAAGTCTAAAAGGGACTCATTTGACCTCTACAACTCATCTGCATGAAAAAGACAACTTCCTATATATATTTGTAAGAGAACAGATCATAATGGAGACCAAGATTTTGACTGGCAAGCCTTTTTCCCCTAGTCATTATTATAGAAAGCCATTGTTTAGAACCAAGCAGTGCTGAAAGACAATAATTTAATGGCTCAGCCGATTTTTTTGTTTTAACAAAGACTAATCACTTCAATTAGCAAGAAAATGCATTTTGAGTTATAGAGATTCACAAAATAATATCTCTAATTTCATAATAAATACTTTAATTTGTGATCTGGTGATACACTGATGCTTGAGTGTAATTGGAAGAATAAAGTGTGCTCTAAACAAGTGAAATTACAAAGAGAGTAATTGTGAATATTTTAATGGGTGTATTTCCATTCAAGCATACAGTAATGTGTGCATTCTTGCATGTTTATTCATTTACGTGTGGGCCATTTTGCATGGATGCATAACTCAGTTTAATCTATTTTTTCAGTGCACAGAACTCAGGATGGAGAAACCAGTGGACTTTCTGCCTCAACCTGTGCTACACCAGATGTCTACAGTGTCATGTGAATGCAAAAGAATGGGTCCACAGCAGTTAATAGGAAGATACCAAGAATTAAAAAGATGCAACATCTCAGCCAAAAGCAGCATGTTTACGGTCCACTAATTGAAAGAAGGCTGCTGTTTGGAGGAAGGAAGCACAGGAGGGCATATGTCAAGATGACAGGTTTATTGATATGCTTAATGCATCACCTACAAGCACACACCTACACTCACAAAGACACACATCATTCATTTTGCTGTGATTCATTGTGAGTTAATATTAGCTCATTATATTTTACAATACAGTGTGGACAAAGGGAAAAAAACACAAAATAGGACACAGACAAAACCATTTTTCAGTGTGCAGACATACTAAACTCAATGACTGTGTCTTAGCTGAAAGCAGTCTACCTTAACAATGCCTCATTTCATACGTAGAAGAAAGTCCTGGGAGGATAAATGATTTATTTAGAGCTGATTAGTGGCTGTTTATTATTCTGAAACAAAGAGAAGTGTCCTTGTGGAAGGACAACAGTAAATTCCTATTAGGGCTTTCCTTTTGGAGTGGCTATCTACAGCTGTTTTGGCCAACAGATGTTCAAATAGAATTTCATTGATCCACTGAGTAAAACAAGGCTTTGAATGAGGATAGTCCAATAATTAGTCTAAGGCAGGATCTGCGACACTGTAAAAAGGAGGGGAAAACGGTGGTGGTTTTTGTGATGTGAATACTAATGCATTGACAGTTCAGGCAGTCGTGGCAAATGCACATTGCAGGTCAAAGTTAATGCTGCATTAGGCTAATTGCTATGTAAAGAAAAAGACCCTCTCCACTCCTGTCCTTAAGCAGTAATAGGATCGCCACGAGTCTGTGGGAGAAGGCTTGTTTGGGCTATGCACACATGCCATGTTACATGTCTCCTTGTAGGCATTTAGTTTTTGCTCAGTGTGGGAGAAGAATGGAAGCATGTGAATTACTCTCACTGTGGTTTGATAAGAGGTTTCTCATATTTTTTGCATTACATTTGACAGCTAACACAATCCAAAGTACAACTGATTTGTTTGCCTGATGGGTGAATAGATAAATGAGATTATTGAGTGAAGCTGTTCTCCTGCCATGTTGCCTGTTGTCTGCTCGAGACGGCGGGGTTATTTAGACACGGTGAATCGGTTCATGATGCCTTCTGTTTTCTCTGCTGCTGAATTTCTTGAGAGGAGAGGAGAAGAAATATAGTGAAAAAGACAGAAAGAGAGACCAAGACAGAGAAAGATGCAGTGTGGATTCAGCCATTTCTTAGCATTATAAAGTGTGGAATAAACCTGGATTCTCTCTGATCGTGGAGGTGTCAGGGGACCAAACACAAAAGAGTGTTTTATATATATATAGATAGATATATATATAGGGAGAGAGAGAGAGAGATTAGATAACTTTAATGTTATTTTCTTGTCTCGTCATTTAATATCACAAAATCCAACTTTGCATTGCCTTTCAGTCGTCTGCTCAAAAAAAACCCCAAAAAACACAACAACACCTGTTCCCTTGTGAGCATAAT
Source organism: Oreochromis aureus (assembly GCF_013358895.1). Taxonomy (NCBI): domain Eukaryota; kingdom Metazoa; phylum Chordata; class Actinopteri; order Cichliformes; family Cichlidae; genus Oreochromis; species Oreochromis aureus. Next base: position 16,330,384 of record NC_052961.1, on the reverse strand, counting down.
AACAGACATAGTGTTCGAGATAATACAATGATAATACAATGAGACTGGGGGATTGGTTTATTGCCCTGAAACCAGCCACTACAAGTACATGTGGGTGACAGAAAAAAGGATTAAAATGTGATTATTCTCATACACTACTCTTCTTTATCCATTGTGGTTCAATTAAAAAATATATTAAACTATATTCATGTGTCCTCATATATTTGAAAATAATAGCAGTAGATCTAGCCATGCTACATTAACAGAAACAGGAGAAATTACTCCTCTATAATATTGGATTTGTTACCAATATCCTTACTACATATTATTAATATATAACTATTCTGAATTGGTGCAGTTCTCACCTCAGGAACATATTTCTCCACCCACATTATCTTTTCTCATTGTGTCTACACATACAGCTAAACACATTTTGTTATTGTGTCGATGCATTTCCTATTTGAATCTCACAACTTTTGTCAGTCAGACCTACATGTCTCTTACTTCTCCACAGAACACTGAGGCCACTCACACACTGTCAGTGGTAGTAGTGAAAGTTTACATGTTTCATCACTGTCTGTTTTCTCAAGCATATAGGGTCAGAGGTGGCAGCAAGTGAAAGGGATGATTTACAAGACAATAGTGAGACATAGTATGATTTACAGTTTGGGGATAGTGACAGGAAAAAGAGCTGGAGATGGTAGAGTTGGTGATGATGTTAAGATTTCACTGGGAGTTACCAGGATGGCCAGGATTAGAAACTAGAGGGACTCCTCAGTTTTAGGTTTGGAGACAAAGTCAGAGAGGTAAGCCTGAGCTGGTTTGGACACGTGCAGTAGCGTGATAGTGGATATATTGGACAAAGCATGAAGATGAAGCTGCCAGGAAGGAAGAAAAGGGGCAGACCACAGAGAAGATTCATGGATGTAATGAAAAAAGGTTGGTGTGACAGCAGAAGATGCTAGAGATAGGGGGAGATGGAGGTTGTTGATCAGCTGTGGTAACCCATTAAAAGACTGTCCAGAGGAAAAATAAAAAGAAGATAGTTTCACATTTATCATCTTGCTTTTCAATGAAATAACATTTTGGAAAGTATCAGATAAACCTTTCACATTTCATTTTTGTGTCAGAATGCCTTTTACTCTACATTATGGCCATAGTTCTCACAGTACTCTTACCAAAAGCAGTAAGATATGATAAAATTATAAAACCATTTGGTCTTAAAGTATTACAGTTTTTCTTGATAAATTTGGTGTAATTCTTATATCAGAAACATCATTCTCACCACTCGTAAGGCGCTGCTCAAGACAAGCATTTTTTCCAACACAGATTCACTTGTGCAAAAGACACTAAAACAATAAAAACCTTTTTGCACATATGTAAAAACATGGAAAGTCAGTCACTGAGTTCAACTTGGTGATCAACAAATAAAAACCCTTGCATTGCAAATATCTTTTCAGTCAGTCACATGTCAGCTACTCAAACCATGTAGACATGTAGACATAATGAAAACAGCCTGCTCAAGTTCAAATCAAGCATCAGAAAAGGGAAGAAAATTGATTTACAGGGTTTTTTTCAATTGCTTTGGTGCAATTTTCACAGCAGAAAACTCATTCTCACTTCACTTAGCGCAGTTCTCAGTAATGTGTTTCCCCACCCATATTAGACACACACTGCTTTTGTTTCTACACATACTTCACTACTAAATATATCTGTTACCGTGTTGATGAACTTCTCACCTTCTCACCTGACAACTCATTGAAACAGTTTGTGTTTTTGTCAGTAACGACTTTAGCTCGCTCAGTTTACTGCATGCTGCCCAGCGTTTTATTAGTGTTTTCTATCAAATTACTTTTTTTTCTCATTTTTTTTCCCTCATTCATGCATTTTTTTCAAATATGCATGAATGAGGAAACACAGTAATGCACTGGAAGAGGTTTACTTGCAACAAATAGAAATACAAACTTTTAGTCTTGTGTCACAACTGCTCATCCAAATTTCCCTTTCAAGCACATCCCAAGGATGAACCAACACAGCTGATTTGGACTAGCTCCTCAAGATGTCTGATGTTCTCCAGAGGCCTGTGGAGTCAATCAGGTGTGTTGACCCAAGGTGAGATTAAAAATGTCTAATTTTGGGAGTCTGGTGACTGTGGAGTCAATCTTTTAATGTCTAATTTTGGGGAGTCAGTGCCAAATTTTGCCTTGGTTTCCTGTTCTTGGCTGACAGCTGTGGCCCCCAGTGTGGTCTTCTGTTGCTGTACCCACAGGTGTCGAACTCCAGGCCTCGAGGGCCAGTGTTCTGCAGATTTTAGATGTGTCCTTGATCCAACACAGCTGATTTAAATGGCTAAATTACCTCCTCAACATGTCTTGGAGTGCTCCAAAAGCCTGGTAATGAACTAATCATTTGATTCAGGTGTGTTCACCCAGAGTCTTATGTAAAACCTGCAGGACACCAGCCCTCGAGGCCTGGAGTTTGACACTCCTGCTGTAGCCCATCTGGTTTTTACAGACAGATGTGTTGTGCTTTCAGAGATGTTCTTCTGCATAGCTTGTTGGTAATTAGCAATTTTTTGAGTTACTATAGTCCTCCGATCATCTCAAAGCAGTCTGGCTATTCTCGTCTGACATCAACAAGGTATTTTCACCCTGAGAACTGCAACTCACTGGGTATTTTTTCCATTTCAGACCATTCCCTGTAAACCCTGGAGATGGTTGTGCAGTAAAATCTCAGTACATCAACTATGTCTGAAATACTCACCAGCCCGTCTGATATCAACAACCATGCCACGTTCAATCATCTTTCATCCTTATTCCGATGCTTGGGTTGAACTTCAGCAGCCTGTCCTGACCATGTCTACATGCTGAAATGCACTGAGTTGCTGCTGATGTAAAAGGCTGATTAGATATTTGGATTAAGTGAAGTGTAGGGGAAAAGGCGTACCTAATAAAGTGACTGCTGAATGTAGGTAGCATGACTTTACTGGACTATACCTTAGTTGGTTCTATGTTCTCAGACTACCTATTTTCTTTGTCTGTTTTCTGATGCATAATGTTTCACGAGTATCATTTTGCTTTTCTCCATTTCATCAGTTTTTTGAAGTTTCAAAAAAATCCTTCACATTTCATTTTTGTTTGTGAAAAAATGTTACTCTACATTACAGTTTTTCTCAATCGATTTGGCTCAGTTCTCACAGCAGAAAAGTCATTCTCACCGCTCTTAATGCATTCTCAAAACAGTTAGGGGATTTTTCATAACACAGACTCACCTGTGCAAAACACACTCCAACAATCAAAACCTTTTTCACATTTACCAAAACATGAATAGTTCAACTCTGTGATGAATGAAAAAAAAATTTCACCACCTTTCAAAGAGTCATCAAAATGCTTAGTTTAGTTCTCAAAACCTTACTGACTTTGGAAAGAGTCCTAAAAAATCATGTAGGCTGAATGGGGAGTGAACATTTTTCAGGCACAAAAATGAAATGTGAAGGATTTGTTTGAAAATGAAATTCGAGAAAAGCAAAATGATACTTGTGAAACAATATGCATCAGAAAACAGACAAAGAAAATAGATAGAATCTGAGAACATAGAACAGTAAAGTCATACTATAAACATTCAGCATCCACTTTATTAGGTACGCCTGTTTCATTGCTCATCAAAGTAATCCAAATATCTAATCACCCTTTCACATCAGCAGCAACTCAAAGCATTTAGGCATGAAGTCATGGTCAGGACAGGCTGCTGAAGTTCAACCCAAGCTTCGGAATAAGGATGAAAGATGATTGAATGTTGCATGGTTGTTGATGTCAGACGGGCTGGTGAGTATTTCAGACATTGTTGATGTACTGGGATTTTCCTGCACAACCATCTCCAGGGTTTACATGGAATGGTCTGAAATGAGAAAATACTCAGTGAGCTGCAGTTCTCAGGGTGAAAATACCTTGTTGATGTCAGAAGACAATGGGCAGATTACTTTGAGCTGATAGAAAGGGAGCAGTAACTAAAATAACCACTCATTACAAACAAGCTATGTTGAAGAGCATCTCTGAAAGCACAACAGCAACAGAAGGTGCAACACCTGTCAGCTAACAACAGGAAACTGAGGCTACATTTTGCACTGATTCCCCAAAATTAGACAATAAAAGATTGAAAAACACTGAACTCCAGTGGCCTCCACAGTCATCAGATCTTAGTCCAGCAAAACAGCTTAGAGGAAGGGGAAATTTGATGAGCAGCCGACAAATCTTCTGCAGCCGTGCAATGCTATCATCTAAATAGGGAGCAAAATTTCTAAGCAATGTTTAAAGCACATTGAAGAATCTATGTCACAAAGACTTGAAGTATTTCTGAAGGCAAATGACACTCCACCTTGAGGCTGGCAAGGTGTAACTAATAAAGTAGCAAGTGAGTATATATGCATAGTATATGCTTGTGTGTAATTAACAGTGCCATGACATCAACCTGTGACACAAGAGTATGTATTTCTATTTGTTTCAAATGAACCTTTTCTGAGAACATGTGTTTATATTACCTTTCAGCTGAAGATGAGGTTCCTTAATGTCACTGTAAGTCTGTCACTGTCGGTGAAAAAAGTAAAATGTTTGAAGTAAGTAATTTGAAGTAATTTGAAAATACTCTCCAACAATGCTGCAGAGTATTAAGGAAAGTGAGAGACACAATAGCAGTGTACAGTGTAGACAGAGACAAAATAGAAAGGCTAATGTGAGTGGGGAAATGTGTTAATTAAGAGTTAGTGAGAATGAAGTTCCTGATGTGATAACTGCACCAAAGCAATGGAGAAAAACTGTAATTAGTACAAATGTGTACACAATACCTTTAAAATCATTGTATTTAACCCATGGACACATTAATGGCATCATTGACATTCAGCCACAAGGATGACATTCTTGATTTGCCTCATATACAGTATTTAACGTAAACATAAGACAAACAAGAATAAAGCTCTTCTGTCAGACTTCAAAGACCTTTGCAGTGGTGTGGAATGAGGTCATGACCCCCACGTGGTCAGCAGAGTCAATTCAAACAGCAGAGTTCAAGAAGGTCATTAAAGAGAAAGCAGCATAGTTACACTGTGCACATTTGCATGGGTGTGGCTACCGTGAAAGAGTTTGTGGCATCTGAATTGTGTTCCATCCTTTCCTCCTTCTGCATATGTGCAAATGTATACGTGCATACATGTATTGGATGTGAAGCAAGCGAAAAGAGGTAATGATCAGGGAGTGGTAAAGGGAATATATCTCTCAAATGTGGTCTGTCATCTTTTGGTCCACATCCGGAATAAATCTAGAAAGGGGACGCAACACTTTCAAAGGAGGCCTCGCCTCAATATGCACACAGAATCGCCAAATACTCTCCCAAGTCTTTGATTAGGAAAGCAGCTCAGGGCCACAACTTAACACTATAAAGTGGATTCCTCTCTATCATCTGCACTCATCTCAGTGGAGTAAATAGCTTCCTATGGGAATTCATTAGATTGCTTTCACTTTCACCAGAAAAAAGCATCCCCCTTTCAGATCACATTAAGTGTAGAGAGAAGACGACTCTTCTGTTTTACTGATATCCAACCTCTTTGAATCTTTTCTGTTTCTGAGCCATTTAGATGCACCCAAGGTTTATCCGGTCTTCCCTTGGCTGCCCTTCTCTATCCATTTTACTGTTGTATTTGGCACTATTATTCTTCACTGCCAACTCAGGGACAGCCACTCACCATGACACCAGCTTTGGTGAGGCTGATGCCACACTCCACTATCAATAGCTTCTCTGTGCTTCTCGAGGAAGGGCTCTCTTTCTCCCTCTCTCTTTGAAGGGAGCTCTAACACAAACCCAAGACACTCCTTTTTCATCAGCAGCTGCAATCTGGTTGTTAGCAGTACAAGCATACTGCTTGCTGCTGTTGTTTATGTTGTTGGAAAGCTCCATCTACTTTTCAGAAAGTGCATGTTTAAGTGGCATGTGTGAATGTGTTTACGCCGCATGCATTTAGATTTTGCTAGTTTTGCACTGTCCAAAGCAAAAGAACCCAAAGAAAACAAATGGCATGGAGTTGGGGTTGATAATGCTGGTACAGCATTATCAGAGAAATATTAATGGCTTCATATATCAGTTATAGTGAATATCGTACTGTAAAATGCATGGAGGCAAACACTCTCTTAGTCACCATCACTCTAACCTTTCACTGATACTGCTTATCTCACTAAAAATGCTTTAACAAAACTCTCAGCTTGTGCTCCTGCTGCCGACTGGAGAATGAATTATAAAAAGTAATGAATGACTACAAACAATAACACTTTTCATGTCCCTTTGCTGTTGTTCACTTCTTTATCTGCACTGACATACCTCTCCCCCCTCCCCCGCAAGAGTTGCTCATACTTTAGCTGCTGTGTTGCTGTCACCTGAGACCCTGTGGTTCTTAGCAAGTTTGTCTCTCTCTTGATCTCTGTTGGACCCGTTCTATTCATTATTCAGCACACAGACCACCCTCTGAATTAAAGATGCAAGGGTTCAACCGCTCAATTTTTTACATGACAAAATGTCCTTACAGGCATAGAGAACACACTTCTAAATTAAGCTCTGACTCTGTGAGTGTGAGGGAGTGAATGCAAATGTGTGTGTGTGTGCATGTGTGTGTGTGTGTGTATTAACATTATGTATACAGTAAATCTGTGCATGTGTGTGTTGGCGTGTCTGGCAGGTTCACTCCCAATCAGCATGTATTTTGGTGAAGCCCTGATGGACCAGCTAGTCCTTTGTTCCTTGTTGTTCACCCTTTGATGATCCAGTGCAGTGCCTGAGCTTTAGGGAGGGCCCTCATCTCCTTCCGCAGACTGATGGAGTCTTTCAGGGACATATCTCTCGACTGTTCTACACACACACGAAAAAGCACTGGTGCAGAGCAATCTGCATGTATCTGAATGCCAGCAGAATCAATTAGTCGGATATGCTGTGAGATTATATTGACAAAGACACGTTCACAACTTTCTCCCATATTCTCCGCTTTGAAGTGAAGCTCGGTTGTTTGACGGGCAAATAGCAGCTGACGTGGATGTCTACAGGGGGATGGCTGTTTTTAGGTTTTGCTGCCAGAGGATCTCTCCACATTTCTGCTTCTTGGTTTGTGGTTTGAGACCTTCTGCTCACGTAGATGGTAGCAAAAACATGTACTTAAAATTTCTTCTGTTCTTTCCACTCGATGGAGAGGACCAGTTTTTGCACACACACAGACACACAAATAAACTAAATGAAACACTTCATTCATCAGCATACTATTGTGAAGGCAAATAAAGATCCATAATGTCTTCTCTGATTTGAGTGGCTCTAATGTAGTGATTTGCACATTTGCCTAACAAGCGAAAGATCTGGTTTGGTTCTGGGAGTAGACGCAGATCCCTTGGGAGGGGTGCGGACAGTGACAGATTTACTGATGGTTAGAAGAAGTGTGCTGATAATGGCAGGGAAACAACGAATGGATGAAAAATAACATATCTATTGTAAAGTCTTTCAGCACTTCTTCACACTATATTTGAACTACATTTAAACCTTTAACAAAATTGGTATGAGGAAAAATCTTTAATATAACAGGTAATATCAATGTCGGAGCAGTCCCAAAACAATCAGGTTAAATTTAGGCAAAACGCACTGATTATACTGCCCTACTGATGCTGTTTGGATTTTGACCGTTCTTCTTCCTCCTGTGGGACCCTTACTTAGTGGAACCACAATACTGCAATATATGAAAACCTTTGCTTTCTGTAATGGTTCATTGTAATAATATCCTATTCAACTCTTCCACTGTGCAGAACTTAGAAACTTTAGGTTGAGGAAACTAGAAGGTTTCAATCAAACATCAGAGAAAGCTTCTATATTATTATTATTATTATTATTATTATTATTATTATTATTATTATTATTATTATTATTATTATTTTATAATGACAACAACAATAATATAGTTGAAAGACGAAAGTTTTTCTAAGCTTTTTTAAGAAAAAAGGGGGGAGAATCTCTATCGTCGCTCGCGATTTAACAAAAAAGAGGCGTGGATGTGTTTGTGCATGGGGTGAGAGAGAAAGAGAGAGAGGGAGAGAGAGAGCGGTGTCTGTGTCCTATAACAGCTGGTGTCGGGGCGTAATGACCTTTTTCTCCAGCCGGTCAGGTACGGAGAGAGGGGGGGCGGAGATACTGAAGGAGCAGTTTCATAGCGGACTGGTCCCGGCATCCCGGAGACCAAATGGCCGTGAACCGACAGAGAGGAAGAGTGTGATCTAGGTTTTTCTTTTCTCTCAGTACTAACAGCAGTGAGAGCTGTCTCCATGCTCACATAGGTTAGAAGGGGCAGGAAGCGCTCTTCATCTCTCACGCTCAGTAGCCTACATTTTATCCGTCTGGCAGAAGAATGAGAGAGTCCTGTTGACACCACGGAGAGATACACGCTGAGACCGACTATGGCTGTGGACGGTAAGAGCGCCTACTATTCCCTTTACTAGAGCATCTTACCCAGATCCACTGTGGGTATTCATACGGGGCATGAGCTGGTCACTAACTGGGACTTTATAAGCTACTTTGGGGTTTTCTTTGACATCATATCACATTTGCACCACATCTATTATTTTTTATAGAACATTTATGATGCTAATTTTTTTGGCAAAAGACAAATAAAAATGCGTTTAAGTAGCAGGAAATGTTTCTATGGAGATTATTTTATATATATTTTCTTTATTGTGGAATAGCCTCTAGATTTCCACTATCCTCAGGAAAAATAAATAAGTAAATCTGAAAAGTTGCTTCTGACAGGATTTCAGGTAAGAACTTTTCAAAATAAATGTGGATTTGGTCTTCTCTGTCTGGTTAGATTTACCTTTGAGAAAAAAGACTTTTAAACTTGCATGTAGGTAAAAATACCCAGCTGTAATGTGCAGTTAAGCAGCCAAAGTCTTTGTTTTACAGGAAAGAAGACTGTATTGGAGGTTCAGTGTTACCCATGGTTTCTTTGTACCTGATTGTATTTGTCCAGCGTCTGGCTCACCTGGATAAATTACCAGCTGAAGAATAACAATGATGCTGTATTCTTTGTTATTCATGCTTTTGTTTTGCTGTTACACAAGTATGAAATATGACTTCATCAGTCATGTAAGCACAATAACCCACCCCCACCCTTTCAAAGCACCACCAACCCCACCCCTCACAAAACAGAATTTGTTGCTTTTAGATCTGAATTGAAAGGGTGGCATACACTACAAAGAATAGCAATCGATAGCTCTCTCTTTTCTTTTTTGTAGAAGGCTGCGGTGGCTAATTCTGCTGATTGATCTGATGACTGTTCTTCATTCATTAATTACTGTTTGGTTTATGAAAGCTAGAAAAGAAACTGATAGTAAACTACAAAAGCTGTTTAGCAGTTGTATTTTCGCTTGGAAACATTACTGAAATTTAGATTTTGCGTATCAAAGCGGTGTCTTTATAAACCAAAATTCCTCTGAAAACATGCTGAAATAAATCCAACCCTTTTTTTTCCTTTTGTTTTTGTTGTGAGGTCACATTTTATGCAGCCTCAGCTCAAAACAAATTTCTCTTTACAGAGCTCTGATTGTCTTCCCCCCCACCCCACTTACCCTAGCTTCAGGGGACAAAACTAATTAGACATTAATATACTGTGCAAAAAAAGCTCTTCGGTGTTTTTTTGAATTGTTTGTACCCTTGTTTTTTGTCCTGCCACTTTCTCTTTCCCGCGCTTGGCTGGTCGGTGTTAGCTCCAGGCTAACCAACTTAAGTGAAGCCTAATCAGAGCCTCTCTTTGCTCAAGGGCAATAACGTGTGTGAGAGCATTGGTGTAGTGCCAAGTGGGTTTTCCATCTGTCCTCTGTCTACTGAAGCAGGTTAGCTCTTCATTAGCATGACTGCAAGGTGGAGGCTCAGTCAGATATGCATACGTGCATACTGACACATTGGACAATCCATAATTAATCCATAGTTTACTTAAGCATCATTAATTTACTCAGAGCCTTGGGCGCTGATGCTACCCTGACACTGCTGTGCCACTTAAACTTTAATGAATATGGGTCCAAAAAGACTGGATCACTGCTTGAAGACATGCATAGGGATGACTATACAGCTAGGACAAGATATAAGACTCACTAACATCTGCAATAAATTATAGGGCACAGATACTTATTTAAGAAGATTTTGTCTCTTATTTAAACCTTTTAGAAAGAAAGTTTAAGAGTCTATTTGAGGAATTTAGATAATTCTTAACCGAGTTAACATCCAATTTGTGAACTGTGATTACTTTTAGTTGGGTACGTACAGAACCAAAGCGACACAGATTGATAATGCATTGCATTGATTTTCATTTGCCAGGAGACTGTAGTGTTATTGTGAGGTAGGCTGTCGGCAACCGGCCTGTGACACTATCATTTACAAGGGCTGATCTGCATTTTAAATGGTATAATAGACATTTTGCCTCATCTTCATGTAAATTACATTTTCCTCCTTGCTGCCTGCTGCACAGCAAGTGAAGCTATATAATTATATTCCCCTCTATGTTCGGCAATTCCGATTGGATGAAATTCATCAGATGTTTGCTTAAATCATCCAGGACATCTGGCTCTGTTGTCATATCTGAGATAAGCAGCCATACAAATGATCCAAGTGGGCCACTGTGTCGTCCAGTGCTCATTGTTTAGGATGAGCAGGGATTTTTTTTTTCTCCAGAGGAGAGGACAGCAGGCTTCATCCCATGTTCACATTAGGAATAGACGTGGGGGCAGCCCAGTGTGTGTCCTCCAAAAGGCAAGCCTGGCCAAGCCCAGCAGCAGGATATCCAAAGATTTTGGGCCAGTATAGAGCATTCCAGCATGGTTTCTATCCATCCATAAAACAGCGAGACATAAGCACACGCACTCAGACATACAAAAAAAAAAAAAAGCCAAAAGCCATGCCCACCACCAACCTGACAGGCCCACACAGAGACAAGCGCACAGCTGGATCTGAATCTATAAACAACACATTTGTTTGTGTGTCTCTCTCTGGGCATGTTGGTAGAAAGCCTGCCAAAGGAGGGTCGATAGTTGCTGTTTGCCGTGGTTCATGATGGACACCTACTGTAGGATGGGGGCTTAAACATGAGGAATGTTTGTACTGTAATTTTCTTCTAATAGACAGACATGCTGCAGCATTATTTTCTTTTAATTACTCTGAAAACGTAGTTCTGCCATAAAATAATTCATAAAAATGAACAATTATGAACAACATGCTCCTTGAATAATCTATTGTGTTGTCCTTCCTCCAGATGATGGCTAAACCTTTCTTCAAAAGCCCCAAAGCACAAATGCATAGCGTTTCTTCAGATCGGGTCACACCATTGTGTGCTCATTTGGTTTTAAATGAACTGCCCCTTTCCACTGAGACGCCAAATATGTGCACATGCTTTGGTCAATGCATCCATTTGTGTTTGTATGTGTGAACATGTTGATGAAGCATAAGGGAAGCTAACACCCCTCTGAGTGGGGCGCTGCGGCAGGAGGAGTGTTAGCTGTAAACAGACAAACTTTGTTGTTTTCCTGGTGTGTGCTATACCGCCTGCTAGAGAGTGCATCCATTTGGTGCTGGAGCCAAATGTGTTTGAGGCCTCTGTAGTTGGGTAATATGGTAATGGTGTGCTAACCCTCTCAGCTACAGTGGCATGGAGGGGTTATACAGCAATTTCCTGTGTTTATGCTTGTCAGGGAGCGTGCAAGCTGTTAACCTCTTTGCCGTGTCCATCATCATCCCGTGCTTCCTCACAGCAGGAGGGTGTGCCACTCAATATAATGCATGGAGAATCCTCTTTAACACACGCATGCACTCCAGTCATCCATCATCAGCTCTCTGATCCACTGCTGCCCTGCAGCTGCACCTGGCACGAGCATGTGCATTTTAGACTCACAGAGAGTGGAATAAAGACTAAATTGACAGAGGGATGGAGGAAACGGGGGGATGTGTTTGTGTAATCTTGTACAGTAACTGGAATTCCCAGACTACATTAACAAGAGCCCTGAGAAGTTTTCATAAACTGTTTTATC